>NC_142747.1:16284586-16514586 GCF_051943395.1 Hippocampus bargibanti
AAAACACGTGCACTTGTGAATTGCTTGCACTAATTCCGAAGCTCTCTTCTTCTTCGTCGTCGTTAACGTACTCTTCTTCTTCGCCTGCCGGGTTTTCCCTTGAGGGCTTGTCACAGCCAGTGTCCTCCATCTTCAGTTTTGATTCGCATATTTGTTTTGGCCAAGCCAAATGTATCTTCATTTTTCAGATTTTCACAATAAGAACAACAAAAAATAACCATAATAATATAATTACTCATATTTATGAAGTACGGATTAAGTTCAGGAATAGTTTTTAAAAATTCCTGAGCTATAAATAACTAAAATAAATAAATAAATTCAGCACCACTCACGCTATTATAGGTCAAATGTACGAGCAAAAAAAAAAAATATTTCACAAAATTTTTGAAAATATAGCAAAGACCTGTTAAAATCAATGTAAAATATTTTTAGGAACATATAAATCCATTTGTGATTGAAATGTGCAACTAACCAATTTTGCTAATGGTTACGTCTGAATCTCCATGAAGGTGTCTGGGGAATTGTAACCATCCATCTAATTTTACGGCACCATTTTTAGTTGGAAAGTCAAACTGAATAATGATTTATTTTTCTGAACGCTTTTGTAAAAGAACAAAAAATGTATCTTTTTTATATCCATCCAATAATTAATTAATTTTGAAAAATCCCCTTGCTGGGCTTGCTGCTCACCATCAGATTGAGTGAGCCATTTTACTAATCTAACTAATTAACATCAACAGAACCAAGACATAAATACAACAGGAAAATGTTTTCTGGGTATTGCGCTAATGTACATGGCATATTTTCCACAGATGTCCACACAATGTACCTTCTGTATCGCCGATGGTGGTCTTGTTGCTGAAGAACTTCCCTGACAACCGCAGGCGTTTCCTCAGCCCCTGGCGATTGCCATTGACCGCCCCTCCCCATCCTATACCACCCCTACCCCAGTCCCAACACCCCCAACCCCCGGCAGGGGAACAGAGAGGACCCTTGAGGAAGTAAGGGGGCCTTGATTTGCATGCCGTGACTGTGACCTCGGTGCCCGAGATGAATTCTTAAACAAGGCTAGCGGAAAGCGACGTGACAGGACCATGTCTGTGTCATCACCTGAGAAAGATCATAATACAGTGATAGCTTGGTTTACGAATTTAATTGGTTCCCAAACAGTGTAAGGCGAAAAGTGTGTATCCCAAAAATTAATTTCCCATGGGAAACCATTAAAATGAGAATAATCCGTTCCCAGGTCCCCATAAAACATAATTTTCTACTTTATAATTTTCGAAGCAATAAAATTACACAAAATATACCTTATTTCATGTATAATAAATGTGCTATGGTATTATAATTAAATAATAAACTACTATATAATGAAGTCATTTTATTTACCTTTGTGATGGTCGTTGATGGCTTGATGGAATGGCCGGTTTAATCAGGATTAAACTTGACCAATCACGTGGCTTTAACCGAAGACTGGGGGCGGGGAATAGAAGATAAAAACAGTCGGCTGCCATTTTGTTGTTAGAAGAACGGGTTCGTTCGCGAACGACACATCACTCATTGAGGCAGCTCTGTGTACAAAAAAGTTCTGATGCCAAGGTAAAGTTCGTATGCTCAGGTAAAATTTTCATAAATGTAACGTTCCTAAACCGAAAAGTTCGTAAGGCAAGGGGTTCGTAAAGCGAGGTATTACTATGTCATCTATTGAAGGTGCGCCTTATAATGTGTTGCAGTCAGGCAACACAGGTTACTGTGATTATTCATGCAATATGACGTCCACGTGATACAAGCCACTCCATCCAAGCCTGGAGTGGGTAATCTTGACAACCAAGCAATTTCCCGGTGGGCCAGGCAGCCTTATGTGTTGCTCAGGGTTACTATTCCAGCGCATACATTTATGTCCTCCTGTCCGTGAGTCTGTTTTGATATCGGCAAAAAAAAGTGCATTTGCGCTATTATTGGCTTAACATTACCGCATTTTCCGTACTATAAGGCGAGAGTTTCAACTTTGATAGTTCAAAGGCAGTGTAGACTGCAAGGTTAAAATATCCCATCAATCAGGCTTCACAAACAACCCGCACAAGCTATCTGTACACTTGATGCAAAAAGCTATCAACCCAGCTAAACAGAACACAATTGATGAGGAACTAGATAAAATTATCACAGAGAAAGCACCTACAAGGGTGCTACTCCATTCCATTAAGCCATCAACGACCATCACAAAGGTAATTAAAACAACTTTATCATACAGTTTATTTATTTAATTATAATACCGTAGCACATTATACGTAAAATAAGGTATATTTTGTGTAGTTTTAAGGCTTAGAAAATTATGTTTTTATGGGGACCTGGGAACGGATTATTCTCATTTTAATGGTTTCCTATGGGAAATTAATTTTTGGGAGACACTTTTAGCCTTACACGCTCCGTCTGTGAACCAATTAAGTTCGTAAAGCCAAGGTATCACTCTATTTTAAAACCATTTCCATATAGATTGATTGGATAGAATGGATTAAAAGACGCATGGTCAGCTTTGGGGAAAAAAAAAATTGAAGTGGGCCTTAAAGTGCGGAAAATACGGTAAATAATACTTTTTTTTTTTTGCTCCTTAACTCATTCACTGCCAGACATGTGCAAAAATGTTTCCACACAGAACCAAAACAAGAGAGTAAGAATAGGTGACAATTTTTAAAGCAGTTACTTGAGGATTATTTATGCAATTATGTAATGTTGTTCTTCTACTTCTTCCTGTCATAATTTTTGCTGCTGTGAATTGTAATAAAATTATTTAATTGAATTATAACTTCATTAAAATACCATCATTAATGATTCATTTGGGTGATTTATAAAATGTATTAATGAAAAAAAATGAATAGATTAATTGTGCTGGAGAGAATACCACATGTTACTACAAAAATATTAATCTGTACCGTTGTTCGTAACTCAAATGTTCGTAAGTAGGGGAGCGTCTGTATAACCGGCCTGACAAATGGAAGTAGTGGGGGTTGAGGGGGTGATCATCTGGGAGAATCTTTGCGTTCTTTATATTTCACTGTGACGTCAAGACCCTCCCATATGTGAGCCGACAGATAAATCCCATCATGCAACTCTCAGAACACTGTTGCTGCTGAGTAGGAAGGTTCTAGGCATGTTGCCAGGAGCACGCAACAGAAACACACATATATGGCACCCTGGGGGGGCGAAGGTCAGCACTTTCTCAAGGCAAAATAAGGGAGTGTAGAAAGGCTTGGGAAAGTGACTAAAGAATGTGCATTTGTAAGAACACAGTCGAGGTGACCGAAAGACAATAACTCAGGGCACAGTTTAAATCCACACTAAGGGGGAGGTCTCACACTATATATGTGTGTGTGTGTGTGTGAGAGACACTTGCCCACAGTGTGTCCCCAATAAAGACAACCTTACAGCTCAATCCACTCAATGTTTGCAGCACATAATTACACCGCACAATAAACCAAGGCAACTGAGGATACGGTCAGCAAACAGGATTTGGGAATGTACTAATTGGCAGACTACCGTGAGCACAAATCCACTGTTTCTCCAAATTCATAATGCGCACCCCTCTAGCTAGCTATCTCTTAGCTATATAGGTATCTTGCTGGCAAAAAAAATGAGTTTGACACCTTTTAGCTATCTATCTAGTTAGCTACCTATTAGCTATATACATGTGGTTATCTAGGTGGCTAGTTAGCTATATAGGTATCTAGCTGGCAAAAAAATGAGTTTGACACCATTTAGTTATCTATCTAGTTAGCTACCTAGCTAGCTATCTATTAGCTATATACATGTGGTTATCTAGCTGGCTAGTTAGCTATTTATTAGCTATATAGTTATGTAGCTGGCAAAAAAAATGAGTTTGACACCATCTAGTTAGCTAGCTAGCTAGCTATTTGATGGTTATCTATTAGCTATATAGCGATGAGGTTTCTTCAGACGTCATCTGTGGACCACTGTTGTACGACTGAGAGCTTACACAGACCTATTATCTATATAGGTATCTAGCTGGCTAGCTAGCTAGCTGGCAAAAAAATGAGTTTGACACCCTTTAGCTATCTATTTAGTTAGCTACCCAGCTAGCTATTTGCTGGCTATCAATTAGCTATATACATGCGGTTATCTAGCTGGCTAGTTAGCTATCCATTAGCTATCGAGGTATCCAGCTGGCAAAAAAATGAGTTTGACACCCTTTAGTTATCTATCCAGTTAGCTACCTAGCTAGCTATTTGCTGGCTATCTAGCTGGCAAAAAATGAGTTTGACACCCTGTAGCTATCAAGCTAGCTATCTAGTTAACTACCTATTTGCTGGCTATTAGCTATATAGTTATCTAGCTGGCTAGTTAGCTATCTAGCTACCTAGTTAGCTATCTAGCTGGAAAACAAATGTGTTTGACAGCCTTTAGCTATCTAGCTATCTATTAGCTATGCAGTATAGCTATCTAGCTGGCTAGTTAGCTATCTAGCTGGAAAATAAATGTGTTTGACACCCTTTAGCTATATAGCTAGCCATCTAGTTAGCTACGTATTTTCTGGCTATTAGCTATGTATAGTCGTTATCAAGCTGGCCAGTTAGCCACATAGTTAGTTATTTGCTGGCTATCTAGCTGGCAAAAATTAGTTTGACACCCTTTAGCTATCTATTTAGTTAGCTACCCAGCTAGCTATTTGCTGGCTATCAATTAGCTATATACATGCGGTTATCTAGCTGGCTAGTTAGCTATCCATTAGCTATCTAGGTATCCAGCTGGCAAAAAAATGAGTTTGACACCCTTTAGTTATCTATCCAGTTAGCTACCTAGCTAGCTATTTGCTGGCTATCTAGCTGGCAAAAAATGAGTTTGAGACCCTGTAGCTATCGAGCTAGCTATCTAGTTAACTACCTATTTGCTGGCTATTAGCTATATAGTTATCTAGCTGGCTAGTTAGCTATCTATCTATTAGCTATCTAGCTACCTAGTTAGCTATCTAGCTGGAAAACAAATGTGTTTGACAGCCTTTAGCTATGTAGCTGGCTAGTTAGCTATCTATCAGCTATACAGTATAGCTATCTAGCTGGCTAGTTAGCTATCTAGTTGGAAAACAAATGTGGTTGACACCCTTTAGCTATATAGCTAGCCATCGAGTTAGCTACGTATTTTCTGGCTATTAGCTATGTATAGTAGTTATCAAGCTGGCTAGTTAGCCACCTAGTTAGCTATTTGTTGGCTATCTAGCTGGCAAAAATTAGTTTGACACCCTTTAGCTATCTAGCTAGGTATCTAGTTATCTACCTAGCTAGCTATTTGCTGACTATCTGTTAGCTATATAGGTATCTAGCTGGCTAGCTACCTAGCGCACAAAAAAATGAGTTTGACACACTTTAGCTGTCTTGATAGCTATCTAGTTAGCTACCTAGCTAGCTATAAGGTATCTAGCTGGCGAGCTAGCTGGCAAAAAAATTAGTTTTAAACCCTTTGGCTATCCAGCTAGCAATCTAGTGAGCTACCTAGCTAGCTATCTATTAGCTATATAGGCATCTAGCTGGCTAGCTAACTATGTATGTATTGCATTGTATTTTGAACAACCCTCATTTCAAGCTCATATAACTCCCGACCCATATAATTTAGGAATTAACTTTTTTTCGCTGATAAAAGAAGAGCGTTGAACGTTTCTACCGCTGTATTGAAAGTTTATGTAGTCCTAAAACTCAATATTCTGTGCGTCCTGGAATTTAAGGGACAATGACAAAAACCCCGGCACCGGAGTGTACACATTTTTGCACATCACCTGGCAGTGAAAGAGTTGATTAAATAGAAGACCACAACTTCAGTGGAGTCACAGAATTGAGTTGATCTAATAATTATGCAAAGCTATTGAAAGTAATTAACCACCACAGAAAAATGAATCTACAAAAGATAATTTATTACCTCTTGACAAGAAGGTCACGCTTATCTCAATAACCAGGACAAAGGCGCCACCTGCAGGACTTAAAACTCAAATGTGAGTGATGAGGCAGTAAATTTTTGTAGTTTGTTTTTATTTAAAAAAAAAAAACCTAAGGCTCCAGGTGTGATGTCTGACAGACCAGACGCTGGGTGCAATGCTTTAACAAAAACACAGTCCAGAAAAATCAACAGTTGAGTAAAGATCATTATAAAAAGAACCAAAAAAAAAAAAAAAAAAACACATTCTCAGTTTGTTTCACTGCTGCAAACACACCTTGTTGCGAAGAGATGACCGGTTTATTTCTTGGCGAAAGAGATCTTCATGGCGTTACTCTGCGTAATCTTGAAGCCTTGCAGCGCTTCGCGTGCAGCGCCGGCCTGCACGTCGCTGTCGAACTCCACAAAAGCGATGTCGTGCCTTCCGGGGACCAGACGCACTTCCTTGAAGCCCGGGAACCTGCAGAGGCAAACGACAAGGCGTTCTGTGTTTAAAAAATGCGGGTGGGATACAAATGTGCGGGTGATTAAATGCACTGAGTTGTGACTGACTGGTTGAAGAGCATGGACAGCATAATATCGTTGGTTTCTTCGGGCAAGTTGGTGAGAAAGAGGATGTGATTGGGAGGATTCTCCGAAATCTGGAAGCAGAAAGCAGTTGAAAACACTTTGCGTACAACTTTCACAATTTATTATCATTTTCCATATTAACTCATGCACAAATTTATTCGGGAATTGAAAATGCGATGTTGAGCGCCATTCTCGAATTTGTTCGTTTTTTTTTTTTCATGCTTAAGTGCCGATAAAGCGCTGGCCATGGCCTCCGGCAATGTTTTTTTCTTTGCCACAAGGGGGCAGCATTTCCATTTTATCCATGTTATTGCTTTGTTTCACCCAACCCGGAACAACTCAAATAGATAGAAAGCTAACTAGTTAGCCAATCGATAGCCAACAGATACCTTGCTAGATAGCCAGCCAGCTAGATACCCAATAGCTAGCTAGCCAGCCAGATAGCTAATAAATCGCAAATAGCTAGCAAATGATATTTTCTTCACCGTTGAATTAATAATAATACATTTAATTGACAAGCACGAATTAGTCGATCGTTATCACCCAACACCTCCATAGCGGCATCAAGACCTGAACAGGGTTATAGTTAGTGAGATATTTAATAGCTAGCTAGTTAGCTAATAGATAGCTACCAAGATATTTAATAGATACCTAGCTAGATAGATAGATAATAGATAGCTAGCTAGATAGCCTGCTAGCCAGATAGATAGCTAATAGACTGCAAATAGATAGCAAGCTAGGTAGCCAACTAGATAGCCAGCTAGCTAGCTAATAGACAGCAAATAGATCAACTCCTCGCAAGCGCTATGTAAACCAACGTGTATGTATTGCATTGTATTTTGGGCAGCCGCCCTCATTTCAAGTTCATATAATTCCAGACCCATATAATTTAGGAATTAACTCTTTTAGGGTTTTCTTGCGAGGGTGCTGATAAACCACTGGCCGGACCTCTGGCAATGTTTTACCCTCCCTCGAGGGGGCAGCATTTGCCTTTTGTACAGCCGCCCCCATTTCAAGCTCATATAACTCCAGACCCATGTAATTTAGGAAATAACTTTTTTTTATGAAAAGAAGAGTCTAAGATTTCTTACGCAGTATTGAACATTTATGTAGTCCTAAAACTCATTATTCTGTGGGTCCTGGAATTCAAATGACAAAAACCCTGGCACTGGAGTGGACACATTTTTTTTGCACGTCTGGCAGTGAATCAGTTAAATTTGACGTTTGTTTTCTTGTTTCCCTTCAAACTATCAAAGATACTAGACATAACTGCGGAACGATAGCTAGCTAGCGATATAGCTAATAGATAGCAAAAAGATAGCAAGCTATTAGTTATCTAGTAGCCAGCTAGCTAGTTTTCTATCTGCTTGAGTTATTCCGGGTTGAGCTGGCGCGTATGGCTGCCGCTGCTCACCCACAGAAAACCTTATCCCATGACTGTAAAGTGACCTTGAGAGTTTTGAAAGGTGCTTAGAAATGAAATATATATTATTTAAAAAAAAAAGCCATCAAAAGACGACAGACAATACCTGGTGGTGCATCTGTCCGGGCATCATCTGACCATGACCCATGCCACCAGGGGGCATTTGACCAGGTGCCATCCCTGGCGGGGGCATCATACCCGGCGGTGGCATGTACGGTGGCTGTCCTTGCATATGCATCATGCGTCCCCCCTGGTTCATCTGTGTCATTCCCTGCAGAGAATGTCAATGAAAGCAGTGACGACAGTGTGCAGCGATTGTTTATCGGGAGACTGTGAGATCAGATTTAGGAAGCCTTTAATCGTCCCATAATGGGGACATTTGCAAATAATAATAATAATAATAAATGTTAGAAATATGAGGGTTTAATGATGAATACTAATGTGTGCATCTTACGGCCGCGCCTGCAGCCCCGGCGGATGATTTCTTGTTTCCGCTTGATTCTGACTTGGGAGGCTTCTTCTTCTTCTCCTTCTCCTTACGATCACGCTCAACATAAGTTCCTTTCATTTTGGCAATGATGTCCGAATCCTGATTGGCATATTGGATTCGCTGTGAAAAGAGTTGATGGAGAAGATTTATCATGATGTTATTTTTCTAAAGGAGGCTAAAAAAATGAATGCCACC
Source organism: Hippocampus bargibanti (assembly GCF_051943395.1). Classification (NCBI taxonomy): domain Eukaryota; kingdom Metazoa; phylum Chordata; class Actinopteri; order Syngnathiformes; family Syngnathidae; genus Hippocampus; species Hippocampus bargibanti. The sequence goes on from NC_142747.1 coordinate 16,293,202, forward strand.
AAGGACATACCATGGGTTTGTCATAGAAAGGAAATCCCTGCATAGATCGGAGAGCATTGGAGGCGCTGTTGACTTCTTTAAAGATCACAAAGGCTTGACCTTTCATTTTCAAAGTACGTGCAACCAAGATGTCTAAAATCTGGCCAAACTGGGAGAAGATCGCGTACAGAGACTTCTTCAACTCTGGGGAATGAAAACAGATACATCGTTCACATTGCACACCTTTAAAAATACATTTAATGTGTACTAGAATAAGACTCTGCGTTCCCCATTTTGAGATATACTACATCACATGACCCAAACAGGAAAAACACAGCAGAAATGTGATGTATCTTAACCCAAAACAAGAATTATCCTTTTTTTACGCAATTATATTTTCCAGAATGTAAGGCACACCTTCAAACTATGCCATTTAAAAACATTTTCCATACATAGGGCGCACCACAATATAAGGGGCACCTTCAATGAATGACTATTTTAAAACGTTTTCCATTCATAACACACCGCATTCTGAGGCGTTGAGTCAGCTTTTGAAAAAATATTTTCTTTTAGGTTGGTACTTCCTGTCACGTAAATTAATTATGCATGATGGTTCCTCCGTTACAAATACAAATAGTATCCAACTCCATATTACCTAGATACAATGTTTAGAAATGAATTACGTTAAAAAGTAATTCATTGTCAACTTTTTAGGATGCTTCACTCATCATTCATGCGAAGGCAGTCGGCGGTCCTCACCATCTTTCTTAATTTTCTCGTTCAAGTTATTGATATAGATCGTGTGATTCAGCCGAGCCTCCGTCGTGGCCATCTGAAAGTTCGAAAAGAACACAGATTAAGTGGAATTAACATTACTAAAAAGACAGAAGACGATATTTAATCGACTGAATGAACATCGAGAATTAGCAACCGCCATTCATTTGAACGGCGTGTGGTTAGCATTAGCCAAAAAGCTAATTCTAACACAGCATTGTTAGGATAAAAACCTTGTTTTTTTACAGACATATAGGAACCACTTAAAAGAAGAAACAACGAATCATGCTCAACAATGCTTGTAACGAAATAAGTGAACTACACGGAAAACAGATAATAAATAAGATAAGACAGATAATAACAGATAATAAAAAGCTAGTACGTACGTTGAACACGAAATCAAACGCGGATGGATTCGGTGCTCAAGTCTCGCGATAAAATTGAAGCATTTCTTCTTCGTCGTAATTTCGACAAACAGCCTTTACGCACATTACTGCCACCTTCAGATGCGATTGCCACATTGCATTCTACAATAGGCAGACATGTGGTAGTTCTGAAAATGAAACTTGATTTATTACTTAGTTTATATGGTTACTCGGCCAAGTTTTGAAAATGAGCTCTTAAATGAGCTCTTAAAAAACGCAATTTTTCATAAATAACAAATTAATTTATGAATCAAAATGTCCTGCAGGGGGCGATAATGCGTGTTCGGCGAGGCAACCCGCCGACTACATGAAGAAGAATGTTGGAAGTTACCAAATTTGGTTCCAAACAACCGGCTACACAGATCAAAAAGGCTTACTTATCAAAACAAATCACGATGTGCAACAAAACAATGCGAATAATGTTTGATGGTCATAATCGTTCGGAGATGATCACCACGACTTTTTAGCACATCGAAACGAACTATTTTCGATGCGGAAAGAAGGTTGCGAGTTGTTTTTGCACGCTGTTGGAAACTGTCCTTGACAGGTCATCAGAGGATATGTCGGGGCTCCACGTGTCCCTTCTTCCACCACCTCCTCTGCCACCTCCAGCACTTCCAGATTCTACTGGCAAAAAGAAGTTGTATCAAACGATAGCAGGCGGCAAGAGCCCACTAGAAGGGGACACCACAGAACCTCTCCTACTCATCAGTCAGAGGGAGAGCAGGTGACCAATAAATAATAATAATAATGATCATAATAATAAAAATAACTTTGGACCAGTTGTTCTATTATGACTGTATCGTTTCCTCTGCATCAAATGGTTCATAAGATAAAGGTCAATTGCATGCATAGCTTATGCGTTAAGGTATCACAAGCATGCACAATAATGTCATCGCGCAAGAAAACAAAACATTACATTTTGTGTAATTCATTTGTTTTCAAAATAGCCAATCCTCACAAAAGCTACCTTGTTTTTGTTCGTTGATTAATGTACAAAAGCTTCATTTTTACCTCAGAATAGCATTGTGCTTCAGATACACAATGCATATCAGAATCATCTTTATTGGCCAAGTGTGTAGAACACACGAGAAATTTGTCTCACGCTACTCTCGTATCATCATAAAAAACATGACAAACACATAATAATAACAACAACTATAATAATAATAATAATAATAATAATAAAAACCAAATAATAATAATCCATAATTAATTAATAATATATTAATAGTAATAATATATTTCATTTATAAGCACCTTTCAAAACTCTCAAGGTCACTTTTGTTCGCGAACGAGCCCGTTCTTCTCACAACAAAATGGCTGCCGACTTTTTTTGTCCTCTACTCCCCGCCCCCAGTCTTTGGTTAAAGCCACGTGATTGGTCAAGAAGGCAGCAGTGAGGGGAGGTGGTTTAAACATTAAAGAGACAGGCAGACGACAGTGAGAGAGTTTCAACTTTGATAGTTCAAAGGCAGTGTAGACTGCAAGGTTAAAATATCCCATCAATCAGACTCCATTAACAACCCACTCAAGTCATCTGTACACTTGATGCAAAAAGCTATCAACCCAGCTAAACAGAACACAATTGATGAGGAACTAGATAAAATTATCACAGAGAAAGCACCTACAAGGGATAATTCCTCAAAATGGTGAAAGAAGAAGGCTACGTTCCTAATCAAGTGTGTGATGCTGAGGAAACCGGCCACTCCATTCCATCAAGCCATCAACGACCATCACAAAGGTAAATAAAGCGACTTTATTTTACAGTACCGTTTATTTCTTTAATTATAATACCATAGCACATTTATTATACATAAAATAAGGTACATTTTGAGTAGTTTTAAGGCTTAGAAAATTAGAAAGTAGAAAATTATCTTTTATGGGGACCAAGGAACGGATTATTCTCATTTTAATGGTTTCCTATGGGAAATTAATTTTTGGGATACACACTTTTCACCTTACACACTCTGTCTGGGAACCAATTAAGTTCGTAAGCCAATGTATCACTGTATATTTCTTTTATCTCATACTTGACTGTTTCAGTTGTACTCTTTCCATATGCACAAACATATAGGGCACATCATTTCTTTCTTGTCTGTTGCAGTTTCAGCCGAGATCTCCACTGGACTCTGGTAAACACATACGTGCCTTCGCTCATCCAAGATGGGCCACAGTGAGTGCGGAATGCTCGTCAAGTACTATCGTGTTCTACCTTTGACTGATAGGATACTTATGTAACAGTGGAAACTGTCGCAATATTTCACATTGACGTCATTATTAGGCATACTGTATTTGCCAGGGTGTGTCCGGACGCCGATTGTGTCTTTGTTTACTTTGTAGGTGTGGCTTGGTGGCCTTGTGGATGGCGGCTCACCTGCGGCGAGCGGCCGTTGATATGGACGCCGTGGTTCAGGTTGCGCTCAGCCGAGGCTTTACAGTACAGGGTGAAATGTTCTCAGGTAATGTAAAGGGAAATGGGGTTTATGTTTGTTTGAATAGTACTGTGACAAATCATTTAGGTTCCTATCCTAGCTAAAATTGAAACACTCTCATAGCAATAACCAAAACACTCAAATAATGATTGAATCACTTTTTCTTTCCCTTTTCTTTCTCTTTTTCTCTCCCCTTTTATTTTCCTTTTTCATTTATATTTTCTTTCCTTTATTCCTTTATTCCTTTTTTCCTATTTTCTTTCATGTTTTCTTTACTTTATTCCTTTTTCCTTCCTTTTTTCTTTCATTCCTTCCTTTTTTTCCTTCCTTCCTTCCTTCCTTCTTTTTTTTTCCTTCCTTCCTTCCTTCCTTCCTTCCTTCCTTTTTTTCCTTCATTTTATCGTTCCTTCCTTCTGTTTTTCTTTCCCTTTTTCTTTCATTTTTTTCTTTCCTTTATTCATTTTTCCCTTTTTCCTGTTTTCTTTCCTTTTTTCCTTTCCTTCCTTCCATCCTTTTTCATTCCTTCCTTCCTTTTTTCATTCTTTCCTTCATTCCTTTTTTCTTTACTTTATTCCTTTTTTCCTTCATTTTTTTCCTTCTTTTATTCTTTTTTCCCTTTTTTCCTTCCTTCATTCCTTCTTTTTTCCTTCGTTCCGTCTGTTTTTCATTCCTTCCTTCCTCTTTTCCTTCCTTCCATCCTTTTTTCATTCCTTCTTTCCTTTTTCTTTCAGTGCTTTTTTTCTTTCCTTCTTTTTTCCTTCCTTCCATCCTTTCTTCATTCCTTCTTTCCGTGCTTTTTTCCTTCGTTCCGTCTGTTTTTCATTCCTTCCTTCCTTTTTTCCTTCCTTCCATCCTTTTTTCATTCCTTCTTTCCGTGCTTTTTTTCTTTCCTTCCTTTTTTCCTTCCTTCCATCCTTTTTTCATTCCTTTCATTTTTTCTTTCCGTGCTTTTTTTCTTTCCTTCCTTTTTCCTTCCTTCCATCCTTTTTTCATTCTTTCTTTCCTTCCTTCCATCCTTTTTTCATTCCAACCATCCACCCATCCATCCATCCATCCATCCATCCAGCTTTTCCTTTCAGGGGTCGCCACAGCGAATCAGTGTCCCTGTTTTTATGCATCCTCTTCTATCGAACCAGCTAGCTACCTTCATGTCCTCATTCACAACATTCGTAATGTGTTTTAAAACAATTTCATGTATTTTTTTTTTTTGTTCAGCTCGTAACATGGCGTTGCTGGCCCAGGAAGTGTGTGGCTGTAAGGCGGAGTTGCTAGCGGGTGGTTTGAGTGGCGAAAATGCCAACAGGATTGTCGCACACTTGTGGAGCAGACAGCCTGTTCTTATCCCGTATCCATTTTTAAAGAGAATAGCGGGGAAAAAGACAGCCTGGATCTTATGATGACCGAGTATAAGATTTTTCTTGTGATTGTCCATTTAGACAGTCAAAACATTTGTAGAGGTAGGACTTGTGCTGTATTGCTGAACCCAAATACAGATGTCCACCGCATCAATTTCAGGGCGCATTTGAGTATGTGCCGCAAATCTGAAATTATTGTTGCCAATCTGAGCATCCCAAAAAATGCGATGCAGGTTAATAAAAGGATGCATGACAGTGTTTTAAAGAATACAGTGATACCTCGGTTGATGAACCCCTTACGAACTTTTCGTTTGAATAAGGTATATTTTGTGTAGTTTTAAGGTAAATTAGAAAGTAGAAAATTATGTTTTATGGGGACCTGGGAACGGATTATTCTCATTTTAATGGTTTCCTATGGGAAATTAATTTTTGGGATACACACTTTTCGCCTTACACACTGTCTGGGATCCAATTAAGTTCCTAAGACGAGCTATCACTGTATTGTCCAGCCATCACTTGAAAGTAAGTGGCTTTGGATGCAACTGTGTCATGGATTCAGAAATTCAGTATCGAGGTGGTCACTAAGCAAATTAGCCACATTATGTCAAAGTGGAGTCCAAGGGCGGGAAGACTTGCAGGTGGACACATTTTCAGATGTAGGCTACTCACAAGACAAAAATACTGGACAGACTGAGCATACCTGCAAATAGTTTTAAACCAGGGAATCTGCACCTTAACATTAGCCACCCAGATATGATGAAGACTACAACCATGAGCCTTGCGAGCGTGGCGGCCATCGGGCTCACTGGGCTGTGGCTTCAGGTAAGAAACGGATGCCAAAAATCAATACAATGCGGCATACAGTTCCTGGAGTGGGTCAAAAGCAAAATGTAATTTAATGGGTTGACGAAATCACAAACTCATTCACTGCCAGACGATGTGCAAAAATGTGCTCACTCCAGTGCCAGGGTTTTTGTCACTTTCACAGGACCCACAGAATATTGAGTTTTAGGGCTACATAAACATTCAATATGGCGTTAGAAACCTTAGACTCTCTTATTACATCAGAAAAAGAATAAGAAAAACATTGTTAATTCCTAAGTTATATGGGTCTGGAGTTATATGAGCTTGAAATGAGGGCGGCTGTCCAAAATACAATACATACATACATTGATTTATATAGCGCTTTAACAACAGCTGAAGCTGTAACAAAGCACTAACATGGACAAAAGGCAAATCCTGCCCCCTTGTGGAACGGAAAAACATTGTCAGAGGTCTGACCAATGCTTTATCGGCACCGCAGGAAGAACTAAAATTCGAACAAATTCGGGAATGGCACTCAACGTCACACTTTTCAATTCCCGATTAAATTAGTAAGTGGCAGCGAATGAGTTAAAAATGAAATATGATACATCCCCAATACTTATTATTAAATGTATTACTGTATTTTCTGGTGTATAAGGCGCACCGGAGTATAAGGTGTACACCCAATGAATGGTGTATTTTCAAACATTTTATCATATATAAGGCAATGAATGAAAAAAGTTTGACAAACATCATATAAATATATACGTTTTCTAAATATATGGCACATATACTGAAGACATATAAGGCGCACCTGGCTATAAGGCCTAGGGTCATCTTTTGAAGAAAATCACAGTTTTTGGGTCCTCTCTCTCTCTCCCGGCAAATTGGCATTTTCGTGTTTATTATGTTTGTTAAAGTCATTATAAGGGCCTTGCACGCTGAGTCTGAGAAGACAGTAATAGCTATCTAGCTGGCTAACTATGAGCTATCTATTGGCTTGCTAGCTAGCTTTCTATCTATTTGTCTTACTATTCTATTTGAGTTACTTCCGGGTTGAGTGAATGCTGGCGCGTGTGGCTGCCACTGCTCAACCACAGAAAAACATCCTGTGACTGTGTAAAGTGATCTTGAGAGTTTTGAAAGGTGCTTATAATTGAAATGTATTATTATTTCATCTGTGCTGTATGTCTTGCATATTACCATATTTGACAATAAAGCTAACTTTGACTAATGCGTGCTGTTCAATTCCACTTTATTCATGTAGAGCAGGGGTCTCAAACTCGTGGCCCGCGGGCCAACTGCGGTCCCCGAAAGAATATTTTGCGGCCCACCTTGATATGAAAGATTAATGTTAGTGCACCCCGCATGATTGAGATGAATGAAACGTGTGTGGAACTGAACAAATAGGCAAGAGAAGCCATGTTTAGGACAGTTCATGTTCAATATTTTATGTTTTATGTTAAGAAAGTTAAAGGTGAAAGAACTGTGAATACAGACATTTGAAACTTTATTAAAATAATTAGTTTTCCTGTGGTTTTATCAGTCGTCTGTATCTGCCTTATAATAATTATAATTATTTTATTTATTTATTACTGGTTCATTTATTTTTTATTCATTTTTCCATTTATTCATTGAATTAATTTTTTTGTGTGTTAAAAAAAAGATTTTGAGAACATTGGAAAGTTTTATCTGTGCTTTTCTTGTGGAAATCCTGATGCGGCCCAGCCTCGCCCAGACTCTGCCTCCAGCGCCCCCCGGGTAAATTGAGTTTGAGACCCCTGATGTAGAGCATTTCAGAAAGTGAAAGCACAAATATGTCACATAAAGCAGGGGTGTCAAAGTCATTTTTTGCCACGGGCCACATTGTCGTTATAATAATAATAATAATACATTTTATTTCAAGCGCCTTTCAAAACACCCAAGGACACTTTACAATAAAAACAATAAAACAAAGCACATAACAATAAAACCATGGTTATGGTTTCCTCTCGAGGGTTATGAATTTGGGGAACCCAGTAGAATGTTTAAATCCCTTCAAATATTACATATGGAGCACACAGCAAATTAATGAATAACTCGTTTTCAAATCTGAAGTCAAGAATAATGACTTTTATTGTGGTTGACATCCAAAAATATGAAATTTTGGCTCAGATTTTAGCAATCATCATGGAATTTAACAAGTTTGATTTGTTTTCGCGGGCCGAAAAAAATGATGTGGCGGGCCGGATTTGGCCCGCGGGCCTTGACTTTGACACCTGTGACATAAGGAATGATGTAGTTCAATGTATTTCAGATTGTCTGACAAGAGCCTGACCGCTCATGCCTTTGTTTACAGGCGCTTATAAATGAAATGTATTATTATTTACCTTGCAGGGGTTCTCTTGGGTATGAACCAAGGGGACATCGGGACAGAACCCACACAGCAAGACTCCACTCTGCCATGGATTCACCTGCGTGGACATTCCAGTTCCTCCTCATCTTGTCCCACAGTGGACATCTCACACCTCAGAGATATTTACATCCTGGCCAAGCAGGGGAAAAGTCTGCGCTACCAACTGTGGACTTTAGACAGCGTCATTCGAAGCAATGAGCAGCTGAAATCGTTGGACCCGCAAAGATCCAGCGACGGAACACAATATGTGCTCCCCAAAGGTGGAGTAGAAGCCGGGTTGGCTGGTCAGGCTGTTTTACTGCATGTAAGGACAGAGTGTGGAACAGATAAACAGGCAGTTTTAAAAGGTCAGGAGTGATGCTGTTTGTATGTAAATATGGACGTATTGTTGTTCATGTGTTGAAGTGAAGTCTGTTTTAATTTTTTTAAGTACTGATTGAACTCCTTTAATAAAGGTGCAGACATTAAATATGATGCTGCGAGTTATGTACGTACATTACTTTTCTTTTTTGCACATTAAATAATTTCCTTCCATTTTCATGAATTCAGATGCGTTTCTAAATTCTTGAAACATGTTTCAAGATAATTGTTAGGGCAATTCACAATACAAACACAGTTTTTACATCTTTTCTATTTCTTTACAATGTTTTATTTTCTCGGACTTCCTGTCATCATGTCACATTCTGTCCGTCTTTATATCATTTTATTTTCTCGGACTTCCTGTCATGTCACATTCTGTCCGTCTTTATATCATTTTATTTTCTCGGACTTCCTGTCATGTCACATGCTGTCCGTCTTTATATCATTTTATTTTCTCGGACTTCCTGTCATCATGTCACATTCTATCCGTCTTTAGATCGTTTTATTTTCTCTGACTTCCTGTCATGATATCACATCCTGTCCGTCTTTACAAAAGCTCTCCCAACCAGCCCCTCCCACTTTTTCTCTCTCCTCTCTGCCTCGCCTTCGGGGGCAGTTACATTTTATGCCGTCCCGAAGATTAAAGAATCTTTTTGTTTTTACTTTTGATTCCTGCTTCATTAATGATGACCCTAACAATAATAACATGAAAATGAGCAAATACAGAACTAAAAAAATAATTATCAGTAAGAATATCACTCAACTGCTTTGGTTATTTCAGCCTTTTGAATTTTTGGGGTGTGGCTAAAACCGGTTCCATTGATGCAGTTGGGCTTCCAGCATGACGTGGCTAAATTCTCCCAATTTCAGGAAAAAAAGAGAAGTTATGAAGAAGAAAAAAGTCACTTTCTACAGCCTTATTTCCAGTTTATTGCAATCTGTTCCCTTCATTGAAAAGACGAGTTCATACCAAATGTATGTACGATATTCAGTTTGCTCACACAAGAAATCACCCAGTTAGGAGAAAGGGAAAATAATTTGTTAGCTGCTGTACATGCATGGAAGGAGGAATATAATACAGTGATACCTTGGCTTACGAACTTAATTGGTTCCCAGACAGAGTGTGTAAGGCAAAAAATGTGTATCCCAAAAATTAATTTCCCATAGGAAACCATTAAAATGAGAATAATGCATTCCCAGGTCCCCATAAAACATAATTTTCTACTTTTCTAAGCCTTAAAAGAACACAAAATATAACTTATTTTATGTATAATAAATGTGCTATGGTATTATAATTAAAGAAATAAACTGTACTTTATAATAAAGCCATTTTATTTACCTTTTTGATGGTCGTTGATGGCTTGATGGAATGGAGTGGCCGGTTTCCTCAGCATTAAACACTTTATGTGGAACATAACCTTTTACCATCTTGAAGAATGATCCCATGTAGGTGCTTTCTCTGTGATAATTTTATCTAGTTCCACATCAATTGTGTTGTGTTTAGCTGGGTTGATAGCTTTTTGCATCAAGTGTACAGGTGGCTTGTGCGGGTCGTTTGTGGAGCTTGATTGATGGGATATTTTAAGCTTGCAGTCTACACTCTGCCTTTGAACTATGAAAGTTGAAACTCTCTCACTGTCGTCTGCCTGTCTCTTTAATGTTTAAACCACCTCCCCTCACTGCTGCGTTCTTGACCAATCACGTGGCTTTCACCGAAGACTGGGGGCGGGGAATAGAGGACAAAAAAAAGTTGACAGCCATTTACTTTTGGGAGAACGGCTTCACTCTCTCTCTATCTGTAAACCCCACCCCCTCTCACGGCTGCGTTCTTGACCAATCACGTGGCTTTAACCGAAGACTGGGGGCGGGGAATAGAGGTGCCATTTTGTTGTTAGAAGAACGGGCTCGTTCGCGAATGACATCACTCATTGAGGCAGCTCCGTGTGTATCCCGAAAAAAGTTTGTATGCCAAGGTAAAATTTTCATAAATTTAACGTTCGTAAACCGAAAAGTTCGTAAGCCAAGGGGTTCGAGGTATAACTGTACTCTGTAAACAAGTCGATATTGACTTTTCAGAAATCACACACGCACAGTGATTTACTCCGGTACGTCAATCATGTCTCATCATGCATCATGTTATTGCTGCTATTTGTTTTTCCACATACCGAGTCCAGTTTGAAGATAAGGATACAAAATGGTGAAACATGAGAAAAGTAATCACTTGAATCAGCTCATTCCAGTTCAAAAATGTTCAGCGACACTCTCGCGTGGCTCCAAAGTCGCTGTAAAAGTATAAAACAGTTCAATTCTTTTGAGTGTGTGTGTGAGTAAACACAACTGCTGCTAAAAAAAGAGTTTTGATCAAAGGCTTTCGTTAGGATGCATAGTGCAGCAAGTTTCAAACAAACAGTTGTCGCTTGTATTTAGATCAATGAAGGGGTGCGGGGGAGAGAAAGGGCACGTTCAGCATTGTTCTGTTAATGGTCGTTGAAGAAGAAAATGATCAGGAACGATCTTTCTTTTAAAGAGTCACCTGTAGAAAAAATGTACAAAGTGGGTTAGTATAAAAGCCAGGAAAATAAAATTTGCACTTATACTGGTCATTGACATGGTTCATTCAATAACCAGTGTTTTAGTGTTGCTGTGTCTTTCTTTGCAAACCGTGAAATGGGGTAAAACTCCCATGGAGGCTGTGATGCTTTTTTTCAGGGAGCCGATAACAAACAAGGCTGGAATCCGCTCAGCCATTAAAGTCCTGTCTTTCTGAAGTGGCTTTAGTCCGCAATCAGCACTTTTTCCAGTTTTATAATTGAGAAGTCTTGAGGCACTCCAGCTCAGGACACCTGTGACAGCATGGAGCCAAAAATATCTATGAGGTTGTCCAGCCCCCACATATAGCCATCTTCCTGGTTGCCCTCTACCCAGGGGGTCCGGTGGTCCAAGGTCCTGTGTGCAGCTAGTGGTACCGTCTTGCCGAAATCAATCATCCACACGCGGGCCTTCCCTGAGGCATCGTGTACAAAAAGTAGAGAGCTGCCCACCACCTGCAACATCACAGGCAGGAAAAGTAGTCACACATTCGACCTAAGTAGAAGTACAGATACTCGAGGAATGACAGATGAATACATATCTTTCATTAACTAACTTCTATTGAAAAAAATCAAAAGGAAAATCACATCACACACTCTATCTCTCTCTATATATATATATATACTGCATATATATATATATATACTGCATATATATATATATATATATATATATATATATATATATATATATATATATATATATATATATATATATTATATACAGTAAAGTCTCGTTATATCGATATTCTCGGGAGTCCGAAATAATATCCGGGACTATAGATATATCCGACCCTGCCCGCATGTAATTTTCTCCTTGCGTTCATAGAAATAGTATCGTAATAAGCGGTACGATATCGATATAACGAGACTTTACTGTATATATATATATATATATATATATATATATATATATACATATATATATATATATATATATATATACATACATATACATACATATACATACATACATGTTTGTCAAACTTTTTTCATTCATTGAAGGTGGGCCTTATATATGATAAAATGTTTGAAAATACACCATTCATTGTGTGTACACCTTATACTCCGGTGCGCCTTATACACCAGAAAATACAGCAATACATGTAATAATAGGTATTGGGGATGTGTCATATTTCATTTTTAACTCATTCGCTGCCATTTACTAATTTATTCGGGAATTGAAAAGTGTGACGTTGAGCGCCATTCTCGAATTTGTTCGAATTTTAGTTCTTCTTGCGGTGCTGATAAAGCATTGGTCAGACCTCTCACAATGTTTGTCCGTTCCACAAGGGGGCAGGATTTGCCTATATATATATATATATATATATATATATATATATATATATATATATATATATATATATATATATATATATATATATATATATATATATATATATATATATATATATATATATATATATATATATATATATTGCAATGGCCTGACTTCTATATTATCAAAACATAGAATTGCAAATATGCAAATATGCTCATTAAATCAAGAAAAAAAAATATTAACGCTAACATACAAATTGCATGGAAGGAAATTATGGTGAAATATCACCAAATCTCAAAACTCCAGCAAACAGGTTTGTTTGGAATTGTGTGAATGTTACCTCATGGGTCTTGAAGAAATGTGACTGCTCCAGCACGGTCCGCAGGTCCTCCAAGCGTTGCAGGTACAAGTTCTGAATGAATAGAATGGAAAAGGACAAAAGCTTTAAAATCTTGTTTGACTGATAGCTCTAAGTTTAGACAGAAAACATGACCCCCCCCCCTAAAAAATGTAAATAAAACTAAACATGGGTTTCATGGTGCCGCAAGAAGGGTAACAGGAATGTTGAAGAGGAAAAGTGTAATAATAAAATAAAAAACAGGAAGTGAAACTTAGTGAGACATAAGGGTGTGGTGGCGAAGATAAATACAGGAATGGCAAAACGGGGAAAATAATGTGAAAAATATTCCAAACAAATATATATTAATATATGTATGTGTGTGCGTTTTTTTTAAATTAAAACTCATTTAGAAGTTTATAAATTTACAAAAGGCGGATTCGGATTCCGATTCAAGGAAAAGGAAGGTAATGCAAATTTAGAAGTACAAAACTAAATAGCCCATGAAAATACATAATGTGCAATCAAGACCATTTTTATTGGTGAAAGCTAAACTTTAAAACACAAATTGTATTTTTTTTTAACTGTCACATTCCCCTCAGCCAACGTAAAGGGACGTAGTGTAGCCTAAACAATTTATCGTCTTTATGTCAGACTGATAGAGATTAGACAGAATAAGAAGTTATCATTTTTAAAAGTTTCATGCTTAGCTGGCCAACCAAATAAAAGGCGCACATGGCCTGAGGTCAACCTAAGTTGAACAGACACAGCAAGTTAAATGGTCATCTTCATCCAGGAGATCTGGCCTTGGGCAGAATTTAGGACTTGGGAAACTCCTTTATCACCGAAGTAATTTACGACTTGAAACTCCTTCACAGGAAAAGCTCATTAGCCAGGTTCCAAATGTATCAGTTCATGGAAAAGACAATGTTTTATTGCTTACAGCTGTACATGCTTAGAACTCAAGAGGTGTGGTATTCTAATCAAGAAAACTATGTTTTACGAACGTATCACTTAAATTTGCATATACTCTCAATAAATAGCTTGACAGAGGGCTGCAGAATTCAGGCGTCTGTCATGAATGGCTGCGTCTCCTGCCGGCAGTAAAAGACAATCTTCCTGTATTCGAGGTTTTGTCCACAGTGTCTGATCGAACATCTCTGACACAGACATTACAGATAAAAAGCCTATCTTTGCACTGCTCTGGCTCAAGTTGTGTTTCAAAGTCGAGAAGTGACGGCCAAACATTAGCTGGAACACACACAGACTCAATGGTGACACTATCAGCCATATACTCGTTGGTCAAGTCCAGCCCACGAATACATTTACACTTGCAGGATGACCAGAGGCACTCTGATGAGACTATTTCATCACAAAGCTCAAGTTCCTCCCTAGTTGTCATGATAATGAAAACCGGTTTCACTGTTAGGCCAGAAATGTATGGAGGTGGGATAACAGCTGACTCACTGGCATAAAAACGGGGGTCACCTATCAAAACCGGCTAATTTTATGAAGACAAAATATACAAAGGTGTAAAGTAATGCCTGATACTTGGACCATTTTACACATCCGGGAACTGCTTTTAATTTCCAAGAAAAAAAAGTCATTACAAATCAACGGTGACTGAAAACCCACCAGGGTCTCAGTGTTTCCGTCAACAAAGTCCTCCAAGGCCCGCATCACTTGCTCCTTGAGTTTGGTGGTCTTAAAATTGGTGTTGCAGGTGCCATCAGCTTTCTGCAGAAGAAAAGAACCATTCAATTCAGCATGTACTGTGCTGTCATCATGTATTCACAGAGCATCTCGTTTCCCCCATTTTGGGACATTCAAGTCTGATTCCAAAATGGGAAAATTCAACTCGTCCACTCTATGAATAATTGCGGAAAGCATTTACTGTATTTTACGGTAAATAAGGCACACACAAAAGCATGAATTTTCTTCAAAAGATGACCCTGTGCTTTATACGCAGGTGCGGCTGTTATGTGAAGTCATATTGAGCCACAAAAGGTCGAGCAACAACAGTGATACCTCGGTTTACGAACCCCTTGGCTTATGAACTTTTCGGTTTACGAACGTTAAATTTATGACAATTTTACCTTGGCATACAAACTATTTTTCGGGATACACACGGAGCTGCCACAATGAGTGACGTGTCGTTCGCGAACGAGCCCTTTCTCCGAACAAGAAAATGGCAGCTGACTGTTTTTGTCCTCTATTCCCCAGCCCCAGTCTTCGGTTAAAGCCACGTGATTGGTCAAGAACGCAGCAGTGAGGGGAGGTGGTTTGAACATTAAAGAGACAGGCAGACGACAGTGAGAGTGTTTCAACTTTGATAGTTCAAAGGCAGTGTAGACTGCAAGGTTAAAATATCCCATCAATCAGGCTCCACAAACAACCCGCGAAAGCCATCTGTACACTTGATACAAAAAGCTATCAACCCAGATAAACAGAACACAATTGATGAGGAAAAAGATAAAATTATCACAGAGAAAGCACCTACAAGGAATCATTCCTCAAGATGGTGAAAGAAGGTTACGTTCCTCATCAAGTGTTTAATGCTGATGAAACCGGCCACTCCATTCCATCAAGCCATCAACGACCATCACAAAGGTGAATAAAACTACAGTTTATTTATTTAATTATAATACCATAGCAGATTTATTATACATAAAAGAATGTATATTTTGTGTCATTTTAAGGCTTAGAAAATTAGAAAGTAGAAAATTATGTTTTATGGGGACCTGGGAACGGATTATTCTCATTGTAATGGTTTCCTATGGGAAATTAATTTTTGGGATACACACTTTTCGCCTTACACACTCTGTCTGGGAACCAATTAAGTTTGTAAGCCAAGGTATCACTGTATATGGAAAAAAAATCGAACATACACAATTGAACAGGGGTTTGCAATGTACTCTGGTGCGCCTTATATACCGGAAAATACGGTAAATAAAGAATCTACCGCTCACTTGAATGACTGACCTTGATACCCTCGATGCGGAAGCCAAGCGTGGCTGTGGAGCTGAGCGTTTCCCTCCACTGCATGTATCTGGGCTTGAGTACGCCTTGTTGGGCCTTTTCCTCTTCGGTGGGGGCATCGGGATCCACGGCGACCATCTTGTCGTACATATCCTTGCGCAAGCGCGGGTGCTCTCTCGCTTTCATCAGCTCCTCCTCCAAATAGGTCCTTGACCAGTGTAGACAGGCAACATTTTTCTTATTTTGTGGCTAAATTCCAACAGTTTTACCAACTAACCTAAATGGACGTTGTTGTCACAACAAAGGACACATATCATGCAAACAACTGAAAACTAGTCGTGTTCAAGGCCTCTAAAGTGAAACCAATTGGAAAATCGAGCAGATGAGGGGTTTCATGCTACTTTGTTTGAGAAATACAGTAAAGTCTCGTTATATCGATATCGGATATATCGATAGTCCCGGTTATATCGATACTATTTCTATGCACGCATGGAGAAAATTACATGCAGACAGGGTCGGATATATCGATAGTCCCGGTTATATCGATATTTTTTCGGACTCCCTTGAATATCGATATAACGAGACTTTACTGTATGTATAAAGCTACTCTGTTGACTCCTTGTTTTATATTACCAGGCTCTGAGAACATTTCAACTCATACATTATCAAATCCATCGATGAAAAGGTTTCTTCAGCCGTCATCTGTACTTAAAGAAGTACAGATGACGGCTGAAGAAACCGTTTCATTGTTGGACCACTCCTGTGAGCTTGGACAGACATATCAAATCCATTGCCATTATTTTAGGAATATAATGTTTTTGAATGATGGGATAGGCGCTAACATTATCTGAATGTTTTTATTTTATTCATTCCTTCAAACATTAACTCATTCACTGCCAGACGATGCGCAAAAAAATGTGTCCACTCCAGTGCCAGGGTTTTTGTCATTTTTACTCAAATTGCAGGACACACAGAAAATTGAGTTTTAGGACAACATAAACAGTCAATTCAGCGTGAGAAACATCAGATTATCTTCTTTCATCAGAAAAGAAAGAGTTAATTCCTAAGTTACAGTAAAGTCTCGTTATATCGATATTCAAGGGAGTCCGAAAAAATATCGATATAACCGGGACTATCGATATATCCGACCCTGTTTGCATGTAATTTTCTCCGTGCGTGCATAGAAATAGTATCGATATAACCGGGACTATCGATATATCCGATATCGATATAACGAGACTTTACTGTATATGGGTCTAGAATTATCTGAGCTTGAAATGGGAGCAGCTGTACAAAATGCAAATGCTGCCCCCTTATTGCCAGAGGTCTGACCAGTGCTTTATCGGCACCCCCCTCCCCCTCAACCCCCGCAAGAAAAAACAAAATACGAACAACTTAGGGCAGGGGTGTCAGTCATTTTTTGCCTCGGGCCACATTGTAGTTATGGTTTCCTCTCGAGGGCCGTTATGAATTTGGGGAACCCATTAGAATGTTTAAATCCCTTTCAAATATTACATAGAGAGCACACAGCAAATTAATGAAGAACTCGTTTTCAAATCTGAAGTCAAGAATAACTTTTTTTGTGGTTGACATCCAAAAATATGACATTTTGGCTCAGATTTTAGCAATCATCAGAATTTAACAAGTTTGATTTGCTTTCGCGGGCCGAAAAAAATGATGTGGCGGACGGATTTGGCCCGCGGGCCTTGACTTTGACACCTGTGACTTAGGGAATGGCGCTCCACATCACGCTTTTTAATTCCTGAATAAATTCGGGAATGGCAGTGAATGAGTTAAATGGCAAAATAATCATAATATTTCTCGATTATTATTACAATGCTACTTCATTGCAAACTTATCCCCCATTGTATTGCAATTTAGACTGTGGACTGTACTACTCACGATTTCTAAACACATCTTAATTCTAAAGTCAAACAAATCCTGTTTTATTTTTAAACATGCAGTGTTCTCCAACTATTTTTCCCCCAGGAATTATGTTTGATTTCCACGGAATTTTACTTAAAGATGCAGTTTTGGGAATGTAGGAATTGTGTAATTCTAACGCATCATTTTTAGGGGGTGAGAAGGCAGTAAAAGATTGTTTACACAAGGTTGAAAATATAATTACGTTTAGTTCAGCCTTTGAATTGATCAAAGTGGATTACAGATACAACAACTGTCACCCATACAGTCGGCAAAGTCAAGTGATGTCTTACCTGCAGCCCATTTTACAATCCATAATGGACGGCGAATCAAAATCAGACAGCAGGTCGTCCATCAGATTGTAGTCCTGCTCATCTCTTTGCACCACCCCATAATAACCGGGCACGTAGGGCCGAAGAGTGTCCTTCATTAGCTTCTGGAGACATTGTTGCTCGCACTCGCAGTATCGCTTTAATAGGCGACCGTTCTCGCCGGCCTGGAAGTTACCTAAAGCAGATTGAAGATTAAAATGGCTTCGTGTTGTATGACTGATTCACGCATGGCTTACGCTTCGTAAACAAACCTGCGTGGCCGGCGAGCTGCACCCACGGGTAACGCTTCTTGAAGGACACGACGAAAGGTGACCAGTGAACCATGGTTTTCAACTTATGCCATGACTTATTCTGGAAGAGAAACAGAAAACAGTCATTGTGGATATCTAATATAGAACAGCCAATAGTCACTCTGTTGAAGTTTAGCAGCGAGTGAGCTAAAATGCACTTCATACATACGCACTTTAGTAGACATTGGTCAGATCCTCCCCTTTCAGGCCGGGAGAGGCGCACTGACAAAGCCCATTCATAAAACATTTACTAAAGTGTGGTGATGTAAAACAGAGACGTACTGTCTGAAGCCGGTGTGTTTTATCTGAAGAGCAAGGACAGTTGGGACAGATTAGCGTGCGTGTGTGTGAGTAAGAAATCAAATGGACAAAGCGTCCATGTCAGTGTTATTTATTCTGATTTCTGCATTCTGAGCCGTTTTTTTCTGATTTTTGTGATTCATGTGATATGGAAGTAATTTTGGACAATTTACCGAAACAAGAACGAGAGAACATGAAAATAATCTTTCAATGTACAGTCATAAAAATTGCGACAAGCCTCCTATGAACACCGTGTTTACATGCCGGCAATATCTCTGCGGTCTTTGCATGCATTCTTTCCACAGCTGCGGCGTGGAAATTCTGTCACAATAAAACAGCAGTTGCGCAGCAATATGCGCAGCGGCCCTTTGTTGACCTGAAAAAGACACCGGATTTGACTTCTTGGTCATCCGTCATTGTAATGTTGTTTTCATAATTTTGTCAGGCAATTGGGTAAAGTTACACTGCACAGAAGGATGTTATAAATACGTACAATAAAATGTCCAATGCGGAGCAAAGTCAAAGAGTGAAAATTATGTTCCATCAGGGGAAATAATGTGAATTTGTTCACTGCATTTTTCAAAACTGTCGCCATCAATTAAAATTTATTCCACAGTGCATGTCATGTTTGAGTAACACTGTCACTGTCATTATTGTCATACAACTGCACAAAGCTAGTGATTTTTTTTAACTAATTCACTGCCAGACGATCCACTCCTGTGCCAGGGTTTTTGTCATTTTCACTCAAATTCCAGGACCCACAGAATATTGAATTTTAGGACTACATAAATACAGCGTTAGAAACCTTCCACTCTCTTCTTTAATCAGAAAAAAAAGAGTGAATTACTAAATTATATGGGTCTGGAGTTATATGAGCTTGAAATGAGGGTGGCTGTCCAAAATGCAATGCAATATATACATATTGGTTTATATAGATTTGCTGTGGCGACCCCTTAAAGCACAGGTGTCAAAGTCAAGGCTCGCGGGCCAAATCCGGCCCGCCACATCATTTTTTTTCAGCCCGCGAAAGCAAATCAAACTTGTTAAATTCCATGATGATTGCTAAAATCTGAGCCAAAATGTCATATTTTTGGATGTCAACCACAATAGAAGTCATTATTCTTGACTTCAGATTTGAAAACAAGTTATTCATTAATTTGCTGTGTGCTCTATATGTAATATTTGAAGGGATTTAAACATTCTAATGGGTTCCCCAAATTCATAACGGCCCTCGAGAGGAAACCATAACTACAATGTGGCCCGCGGAAAAAAATGACTTTGACACCCCTGCCTTAAAGGGAAAAGCCGAAAGGAAAAGAAGAAGATAGCGCTTTAACAACAGCTGAAGCTGGAACAAACCGCAAACGTGGAAAACAGGGAAATTCTGCCCCCTTGTTGAAAGGAAAAAAAACAATGCCAGAGGTCTGACCAGCGCTTTATCGGCACCCACCGGAAGAATAAAAACTAAACCAAAAACAAATTCGGGAGTGGCTCTCACTTCACACTTTCCAATTCCCGAATAAATTCCGGAATGGCAGCAATTCAGTTAAAAACAAAAAATAATGCTTATATATATATATATATATATATATATATATATATATATATATCGATATATATATATATATATATACTATACGCATATTATATATATATCGATATATATATTTTTTACTCCCTTGAATATCGATATAACGAGACTTTACTGTATATATACACCCACATAACCAGGGCAATATCAGGTCATGTCAGTAGTCAGCTAATACACAATCAGGTATTACTGTTCGTGTTTGTATTCTGTTCAGGGTCACAAAATAGTAGCGATCCATCCCAGCGGCATTTTGGTGAGAGGCAGGGTGACACACAGGATGAGTTGCTGGTCAATGACAGGGCACCATTCACATTCTAGAACCTCCAAACAACCACACACGCACACTTTTGGAATGTGGGAGAAGTGCTCGCAAGCACGGAGAGAATCATGCAAAATCCACAGAAGGAAACACAAAAGCTGAGATTTAAACCCAGAACTTTTTGACTATGGGGCGGACGGACGTAGATTTTCTTTAAAGATGTCTAATAATAATAAAAATACATTCCATTTATAAGCACCTTTAAAAACTCTCAATGGGATTTCATTGACGTAAATGCGATCCTAGAGACAAAACAACATTTTTCCTTCACCGTTAATGAGGGGTCGCCAGAGGTGGGCCCCAGCAATGCGCTGGTCTTGGAATCCTCCCCCAAGCATCTTTTTCTCTCTTCCTTAGTTACAGCGCCTTCTGTTGTTGTCCCAGCCAACATGAGCAGGCTTGTGTCGCTTGCTTCATAATCCTCCTGTCTAACCTTCACACAAAGCTACCTCTGGTTCTTGGCGTGTGAATTCCAAAACCCTGTCGGCGCTGTTTTAACATGCTATCACGTCCCTTTACTTTGAAATTCACCAAGCCCGCTTTGGTTCCATCGACAAATCGACCTTTGCTTTTCTCTTTCTTTACCGCTGCTCCCATCTTCTTTGTTCTTCCTCATCCTATAATCCCCCCACCCCTCCCCCATTTTGAGCCCCCCACGCCGAGCCAATAGCAGAAACACGATGAAACGGGGGTGGGAACAGTGGACATTCATTCTTTGCCGTTGTGGCAAATTCCACAGTGGTGTGTAAACCTACAGTGGGCATGCGCATCGGGGCAAAGTGTGTAACGGACATAAAGTTGAGCAAATGTTGGAAGAATTGAATGGCACTCAATGAATGGAAATGTGTGGACAAGCAAGCGCTCGCTTGTATGCAGAACCTGTTAGGTGACTCTTCAGTGTTTTATATCAAAACCGCACCCCGTTGCTTCACATTGTCTGAGCACTGACTCTTTAAATGTGTTAATGAGGGCGGGAAAGGAAACGTGTTTCATTATTATCTATAAACTAGTTATTTAATAAAATAATACTGTGTGAAATATATATATATGATGGGTGTCAAACTAATTTTTAGGGTTTCCTCTAAAACACAGGTGTCAAAGTCAAGGCCCGCGGGCCAAATCCGGCCCGCCACATCATTTTTTTCGGCCCGCGAAAGCAAATCAATCTTGTTAAATTCCATGATGATTGCTAAAATCTGAGCCAAAATTTCATATTTTTGGATGTCAACAACAATAAAAGTCATTATTCTTGACTTCAGATTTGAAAACGAGTTATTCATTAATTTGCTGTGTGCTCCATATGTAATATTTGAAGGGATTTAAACATTCTAATGGGTTCCCCAAATTCATAACGGCCCTCGAGAGGAAACCATAACTACAATGTGGCCTGCGGCAAAAAATGACTTTGACACCCTTGCTCTAAAAAGTTTCTTATGAATTAGAGGAAACCATTAGAATGTTTCACTCCTCCACATATCAACTCATTTACTACCATTCAATGAAAATATGAGCGTCATTCCCGAATTTGTTGAGGTTTTGTTTTTTCTTGCTGTAGTGCTAATGAAGCGCTGGCCAGACCTCTGGCCATGTTTTCTGTTCCGCAAGGGGAATAATTTCCCTTTTTTTAATTCCCGAATTTGTTCGAGTTTAGTTTTTTTTTATTGTTTGGGTACCGATAAAGCGTTGGCCAGGGCAATATTTTTTCCCTTCCACAAGGGGGTATCATTTCCCCTTTTTCCCTGTTAGCACTTTGTTCCAGTTTCAGCTGTTGTTAAGGCACAATGTAAAACTGATGAAAGAAGAGAGTCTAACATTTGTTAAGCTGCATTGAATGCTTATGTAGTCTGAAAACTCAATATTCTGGGGGTCCTGGATTTTGAGTGAAAATGACAAAAACCCCAGCACTGGAGTGGACATCGTATGGCAGTGAATGAGTTAATGAATAACAAGTTTTAAAATCTGAAGTCAAGAATAATGACTGTTATTGTAGTTTACATATGACAATTTGAAAATTTGGTTTGGACTTTAGCAAGCATCATGGCACTTCACATGCTTGATTTGCTTTCATGGGCCGAATAAAATGATGTGGCGGGCCAGACTTGGCCCCCGGGCCTTGACTTTGACACATATGCAATAAATCGTGAATTACATTTTTTTACAAATTGGAGATGGCTTATTTCTACAATACATTTTTATTACCCTCAAATAAAAGAAATTCATTTTTAGATTGGTTAAAATGTATTTATAATTGAATGTAAAATGCTTTAACTTTCATAGTTATTTTTTACTAATTGAGAAGAGCCATTTTGTTATTTACAATTAACGAATTATTTCAAAATCTTGCTTTTTTAATGAAAAAAAAATACATTTGCACAACAACAAAAAAAGACTGATCACGTGAATGCTCAATGGGCCAGATGTGTTGCTCCTGAGGCTGTCGTTTCCCTGCCCCGCATCTCCCTTTGCATGTCCCTAAAAACTATAATTTACAAAAAATGTTTGACGTTATTTACACTTTTATGACTATCAATCTCTTTTTGTCAATGGACGCTACAGCTTCGTGTTTGCTTTCAACATTTAGCTTGTAGTAGACGTGCACAGTCCACCATGACGTCCCTGGTCCACTGGTGAAAAGGACACTTTGATCCTCTCCTCTTTCATCGAGAACCACTTCATGTAACAAAGAGGGTACAGAAAGTGCTTAAAATTGAATGACTCTCTTTGTCTTGTCGTATTATTTGTTATTTAGGTTTTATTATTCTTTTGACTTCAAGATGGCGCCGCGAGATTGGCTGCCTTTCCAGCAGTTCCTGTATTTTTTTAATACTTCTTTCATTCATTTCATAACTTTGCTGCTGTGAAATGTAAATTTCACCACTGTGAGACTAATAAAGGTAAATCCAAATCCAATCCAATGGCAGCCCAAGTGTAATTTTAAATGGCAAATATTTAATCATAAAACACATTTCCATTCTCAATACAGTAAAGTCTCGTTATATCGATATTCAAGGGAGTCCGAAAAAATATCGATATAACCGGGACTATCGATATATCCGACCCTGTTTGCATGTAATTTTCTCCGTGCGTGCATAGAAATAGTATCGATATAACCGGGACTATCGATATATCCGATATCGATATAACGAGACTTTACTGTATTTTCCATGAGGAAAAAAATGCATTGTATGTTATTACACATGATTTAAATACCATGTTTGAAATATGGAAATTAAATTTTCTAGAAAATAATGCTAACTTCTAGACTGACATTGAAGTCCCGCTCACTTGTTTTTGACAAAAGTTCATTCAGTAGCTTTGTGAATTTAACTTGTACAAAGACTTTATCAAACAACGTTGGGAACATTTCATCATCTTAAATATTACCCAATTTAGTGTGACAGCCACAAATGGAAAATGGCAAGTGTGCTTCCGGTCGCTGACACAAGAGTTTTGTTGCCTCTGGGTTTTTATTTGCCATTTTTTAAAAACTCGTTTCATGGATTTCCATATAGCCTGGGAGAATGCCAAGCTTACATAATCATGGAAAGCAAGTCTGCCTGTCGAGTGTGCGTAAAAAGGGGAAACATCACGTATGTATTCTGTGGATGTAATCTAAATTCTAATCTAAATCTGTAATGTATTCTAAATTTAAAGTTTCAGTGTTTGTAATCTTGAACATACATTTTTCCTTTTGTATTTTGTTCCACTTTGTCTTGTTACGGTCAGCAGGATTTTTTTTATTTTTAAAAAAGGCTAATGTTATATAAATTATATTAACACCGACGTGTACGAGTAACCTTTGAGTGTCAATGTTAGGGTACAGCTTGATACACGAAAGGGGAAAAAAGTACTATAAGATGCTGCCTAGCAACCAGATTCTACTTCTGTTCACTTTTCCATGACACACAACACGCTCAACCCTGAGTACAAAAAATGTTGTGTGTGTGTGTGTGTGTGTGTGTGTGTCTGCGTGTGTGAGCAAGTTGCTGAAGCCTTCAGAGCGTATCGCCTATAACTGGTTTGACGGCGAGACTGAGGCTTTTTTTTTTTTGAAGCTGTCTGCAACCATCAAAACGCACCTTCTCTTTCTGGGACACAAAACTCCTTTTTTTTAAACCCAACTCAGAAAAGGACACAATGTGCCTATTAAATCCCAGACTCTTATCAGAAACTAACGAGAACATGTCATCCTGTTTGTTACAAAGGTTCAGGTTGCTCATTTCCTGCCTTTGGATTTGTAATAGCCAGTAAGTGACAGCATCCATTCATTGGCTAAAGTGACTCAAACTAAAAGCGTATGGAACAACAAATGCATCAAACGAGCACCCAATGGAAGGTTTCTACAACTCTGTCATGTTTCATACATAATATAGGTAACATCCGAGTTACGACCAGGTTCCGTTCCAACAAAACGGTCGTAAGTCAAACAGTCGTAAGTCGAAATCCATTCAAAATGGCCGACGTGACGTTTACACGTCTGAGCCATTTAATTTTTTGGGGTGGGCAAAATTGTTATTAGTTGTTGACCTCAATTCCACGCATTACAGCCCACAGCTGTACTACATAATTTACCAAAAATGAGAGCGGCAACGCATTGACTTGGAAAATATGCAAGTATGGTAAACATGACAGGTTATATAGAGACAGTTAAAATGGAGAAGTGATAATATGCTTTCTCCCCCCCCCTTTTTTTTTTAAATGCCAGTCAGTCACAGTATGTCCCGACCCAAAACCGGTCTGAGGTGCAGGACCCCCGACCCCCTGAAGTGGGGGGAGGAGTGAAGGGACACCTATACAGGGCGGAAAATATATGAATGACATTGATCGACTTTCACTCTACTGTGATCGCATTTTCGTTGACTCGGAAAAGCTACAGACACAACCCTACTTACGAACATTGAAGTTACGAACAACGGTACACAGGAACATTTTTGCTGGTATGTGGAAAAATGTTCGGACAGAGATGTTGCAAGTTAGATTTTGTATTGCGCGCCTTTTTCCGAGTACTCCTTCTTTCCGCCGCTAATATTGATTGGGCCTTACACTCCGGTGCGCCCTATACACCGGAAAATACGGTAATTAAATGACAACTGACACCATTTTTTTGTTTCCTAACTGACATCAGAAAAACGTTTTATAGCATCGAAAATACCCAAAACACACAGGCTGATATTTTTAGTCAAATGCAAAACACCAATAAAAATGACTTAAAGTGTCCCAAAACTGCGACAAGATGAGCTTGGAACTGGGGTTATTGAGAAAATCCCGCCTTCTTGTTCGTGGCGTCACTATTGGTCACACACTGCCTTGCTCCAGAATAAAAAAAATGGCTTCAGGGAGTTCAGATTCAGAGAAGATGCTTTCTTGTTACTCATCCAGTTATGAATATGATTCAAATAGTTCTGAAGAGGAAAGCATAAATGTTTGCAATCGATTAAAGAAGTCCTTCCGTATCAATTCGAGCCGTCTGGACGCCAATGCAGCGCCCAGAAAATGCACAAGATGATGCACAAGCTACGTTGGAAATGGCTGATTTGTCCGCTGGGAATTTGTGTAAATTTACACATTCTTTATGTGTTTTAACGCAATTGGCTGCGACACATAACGATTCACCATCGCGTTATTTCTGTAGTTTTCCTTTTAATTTCGCCATCAACACGGATCAACATGATGTTTTCAGACCAAACAAAGGACCCAAAATGCATTGTGTGTCGCTTTCTCGGTCAGGGGCGTTCCAAATGTGACGTCACTTCAGGCATCGTCATCAACTCGAAAACAAGACTTCCTGAATATTCAGCGCGAGTCTTAAAACGTAAAATATAGCTATATGCGGTAGAATCTTTGTAAAATGCACTCAGTAGAAGTCATTTGTAGTGATTTTAAATTATAGACACAACTTGTCGGGAGGTGTCGGTTGTCCTTTAAGAGTTATAAAGTGACTCAAACCAAAACAAGGAGTTTTGGCTCAGCCTACCTACCATGAATGAGCCTCTATTTAAACTTCTTACTGTTGAATGTCTGACTCAGTCTGCAAAAGAGGAAACTAAAATTCCACAAGAGGGTGGACTGTTCAGAGGTAACGTTGATTCGATTTATTATACTGTGTATGAAAACGCAACATATTGATGAACAGCTTAATTGTGGGTAAGGCGGAGAAGTATTATCTTTCAACAATAATACAACATATACAACAACAATACGCAACTACTGAAAAAAACTTGTTTGCGTCAGCGCTGTTAACCAGAGAAATACACTTTGATGTCACACTCATGCCGATGACTAAAACAATACTTTTTTTTTTTTTTTTTTTGTTCTTTTGACTTCAAGACGGCGCCGCGAGAGTGGCTGCCTTTCCAGCAGCTCATGTATTTTGTTTTTCTACTTTCATTCCTTTCATCACTTTGCTGCTGTGAAATGTAAATTTCTCCACTGTGAGACTAATAAAGGCATATCCAATCCAATCCAATCCAATCCAATACTAATCAGGCTTTCGTGCAATCAACTATAACTGTATTGTAAAAGACGTCCTCATTAAAAAAATGTTAGTCTTCCTCCATTGATGCCAATAGTGACACACTTGAAAGACTAATAATTGAGGAAGTCATAAAAGTGACATTGTTGCCGTATCCCTGTTCAATTAACATAACATCTGACACACACAACCAAAACATGTACCTTCTACTTTTTATTACATATTAGAGCTAATGTAACACATGTGAAAGTGGCTATAAAATATACAAGTCTATATATGAGCCATCACATGCACTGTATAGTACAGGCATGTGAGTCTAATTATGCATTTTTCAACATTCAATGCATCCATTCATTTTGTAGAACACTAAAGTCCAGCTCCAGGATTTTTTTCTCTCCCGGGGGAAAAAAGAGGTTTCATTCTACACAGTGGGGGGCATAGAAAATCATTTATAAATGTTTTTCGAAACTCAAATACAATTGTAGAGGGGCTTAACTGGGACTACACAGATTTGTGACAGGGCTATAGTCCCATACCTTTCAACCTTGGCTAATAGCTGCCCTTATAAATTATTACAATTCCCGCATAAAAGTTGTAGTATGCCGTACATTATTTGAAATGATTCAAAAAAATGCTACGACAACCAGAAATGCAGACAGTTTACCGCACATGGGCACGTTATGCTTTTATCAATCCGACCGACCGTACGCAGCGCAAAAAAAATATATATACGAGTGAGGATTACTTTTGCTGGTTTGCCGTCACAATAGGAGTGATCGGCGGCAGCAGTTTTGTTGGCTACCAGCAGTTGAGACTAACTGAATTTGAGCCAAAATGGTCTTTGTAAGATTGGTTCACATTGTTTTCCTCTGATAAAAGTTGTAGTAGCCCGTAAATTTTTTAAATGACAAAAAAAACGTATAAAATATGGGGTAAGCGTATAAATTGACATAAGTCCCCCTGTCCACCCAGCACTGGTCTTGCACCATCCCTGACAAGACTTGTCCTCTTGACAGGTGAGTTGCTGCCTATCCCACCTGAGGAGTGCGAGGTAAATTCGTTGCCAGGCAATAAACCAACAAATACACTGAAAACCATGCATATTACAACATTCATACATCAATGCATTATTTTATGTCTTCAACGGGGGAAAACGAGTTGACTTTCAAATTCGTACCTTCAAACTCTTGAGGCAGATATTTGCAAACAACGACTTCGTCACAGTGATGCCCCATATGTTTCAATGTAAAAACACATGAGCAACACAAATATTTTAACTTGAATTCATGTTAACGCGTACGCAAACAGACATTGGTAAGACTGAAAAGGTACTCACCGGTTGGCCCTCCTCCGAACTGCAGAGGGACCTAGATGGAGACAAGCTGAACTCGATGTCGCTGCCCGTGTAGTCGTCTTCAGACTCCTCGAAGGACGAAGCGGACGACAGGCCGAGTGAAGACGAGTTGGACAGCTTCCTGGGAGACCGCAATAGCGCCGGGGACCCCCCACAACCGCTATCCGAGCACGGAGACTCGTCGTCCGGGTGCAGCTCCGAACCCCAACCGGTGCTAAGCTCAGTGCGGAGGGATAACCGGGTTGACGATTCCTCTGAGCGGGTGGGACTCGGGTCCCGAGTGATGATGAGTTTTGGTATGGGTCCGCGATAATGGAGATTCTGGGTAGGCTTTTCAGAGTCAAAGTTTGTGTCTTCGGGTGGACACGAGACGATAATTAAATCACTTTGGGTCATTGTAATCGAATCGATCACTTCGTTAACACCATCCCCCGACCGTAAGCTTGTTAAAGTCCGCTTAGAGTTAGACTCATCCGGGCTCAACTCTCCCAATGGTGCCATTAAACGATCGTGGCTGTTTTCCCTCAGTGGCTGATACTCCATGGCCCTCGTCGATGGGTCCGAGGCATTGTCCTCCCGCGTGTTAATCGTCTCCACGCAGCTCTCAGGGTTCACTTCAGCGCTCCGCCTCTCCCAAATTGGCATCTCGGTTGGACCATCCGTCGTCTCCCCGCTCACATCTCGGTCGGACGTCTGTGCCTCCAACAGGGAAGCCGCGGCGAGTAGCTGCTCGTCGGCCGCCGATACAGCCTCGTCCCTGGGTAACTTTCCCTCTCGTCGTTCGTGACGGGCAGGTGGCTCCCCCGCTTCGCTTCTGCAGCTCGGCTCCGTTTGCGTCGGGCTTGAGTCTCGCTTACGCCTCCCCAAACACGACAGCGTTTGTCTTTTCATCTGTTTTCCGTGTATCCGAAGAGTGAGACGTTTTCTTTCGCCTTTTAGTCTACGTGTATCGGGACGCATGACCTCCTCGTCTGCTTGCCATGTTTTGCCGGGGGCGGTGCGTGAATGCGAAACAACCGAGCGAGTTTGGCCCATCTCGCTCGCCGTTAAAGAGAATAACTCCAGAGACACTCCCTTGGGTCCTTCAATCTGATGATTAAACAAAAGTGCTCAATGTAGCGTGACTCTTAAACACACACACAGCGCACCATTAGTCATACAGTCCAATACTGGAATAAAAGCTTACTTTGTTCCGTTCTTCAGTCTACCCGTCGGGTTTGAGGCGACTAGTCACATCTGTGGGAGGACACAAACTCTTGTTCAATGCAATGGCAAGCATCAATAAACGACAATTTCCTTTGGCACTCACATACATTTCAAGGGGCCTCGCCATTTCAGTCAAAACTACAAGCCTATATGCTCCAGCAAATTAATAATCATGGTAAATATTTGTATGGAACTAAATACAGTATAGGTCCGAGCTACTTAGTTTTTATACAGCATGACAAACTTAACCCATTCACTGCCATTCCTAAATTTATTCGGGAATTGAAAAGCATGACGTGGAGAGCCATTCCCAAATTTGTTTGGGTTTTGTTTTTTTTTTTTCCGCTAAAGTGCTGGTCAGACCTCTTGCAATGTTTTCCCTTCCACAAGGGGGCAGCATTTGCCTTTTGTATAGTCGCCCCCATTTCAACCTCAGATAACTCCAGACCCATATAACTCGGGAATTAACTATTTTTGTCTGATGAAAGAAGACAGTCTAAAGTGTCTAACGCTGTTTCGGGTGTTTATATAGTCCTAAAACTCAATATTCTGTGGGTACTGCAATTTGAGTGAAAATAACAAAAACCCTGGCGCTGGAGTGGACACATTTTTGCACATCGTCAGGCAGTGAATGAGTTACGTTTACAAGAGCGTAGTAGGCCTGAGTGTTCATCTGATTCCTAAAAATACATTGTACCATCAAACAAAAAAAAACGATTCAAACCACCATAGCTGAGCTTCATTTCTTGGGCTACGTAACTGTACCATATCACTTCATGGCAGGTACAACCAACATGGTGCTGTCTTCCAAGATAGTACAAATGAATGACCAAAAATACAGTATGTATCTAAAGCTGCCGCCATCCCAAATAAATTGAAGGCAAATAGGAGTGTTCATAGAAATAGAAGTTGAAACTATGGAAATTGTATGTGTGTCTCTGTCCTGGGTGCTTATTATAGTATAGCAAAAACAAGTCACCAACAACAGCAAAAGAAAAGCACAATGACAATCTCCTAGTCCACTATGTTTCTCCAAAGACAAATATTGTACACAAAGTCCTTGGTTTATAATAGCGGTCTGTTCATAGCGATGGCGAAAGTGAAATTGCATTTTTCAAATCCAACCACTCCAATTCACCTGGAGATATTCAAATGCAGGGAAAAGCAGAAACCATTGGAATATAGTACACTACTCCCGCATTACTAGACACGCTAGAGAAAACATGTTTGAGTCATGCCAGTCACACCTGCAGTCAGAAAGCGCATTAGAGCAGCAGTAATTAGTGAGCGAACGCATTCCTCTTTCAAAGTGAACTGGATAAACAACTGTTTGTCATGACAATTATATAATCAAATAACACCCATAATCAAATGAACTGCAGGAAGTGTAAAGTAGTGCAGCCATGTTTCAAATGAAAATGAACTCAGACCATCGGGTGTTAATATAGAAAGAAGTCCCAAATGAGCATTTTTAGCGGATGATGACCGCTAGTGTCTTCGAAGATGCTAGCCAAAAACTGTTTCATTTTAATATGACAAGAAGAAAACATTTGACTTTGACATAAACGAAAGTCATAATGTTACCAGAAAAGAAGTGTTTCTTGGCAATATGACTACACAATAAATGTGCAAGTCTTTTTCCTTCAAATTACTATACTGTAATTATTTCCAAGTACAGTAAAGTCTCGTTATATCGATATCGGATATATCGATAGTCCCGGTTATATCGATACTATTTCTATGCACGCACGGAGAAAATTACATGCAAACAGGGTCGGACATATCGATAGTCCCGGTTATATCGATATTTTTTCGGACTCCCTTGAATATCGATATAACGAGACTTTACTGTACATGTAAAAACTGTTCACTTCAATTGTCTTGTTTTGTATTTGTTTTCTTAAATTATAGATACATAAAATACACATTTTGCTCTGGCATTTTCGCATATTCAGTACAACCCTACTACTCATTCAAAATAAAATCAACATAAGATGTGAT
Source organism: Hippocampus bargibanti (assembly GCF_051943395.1). Lineage (NCBI taxonomy): Eukaryota > Metazoa > Chordata > Actinopteri > Syngnathiformes > Syngnathidae > Hippocampus > Hippocampus bargibanti. The sequence goes on from NC_142747.1 coordinate 16,324,703, forward strand.
GCAATACAACACATCATTAACTCAACACATTTAACCTGCCCACATACAGAATACAGGAGCTGCACTTGATCATTTCGAAAAACATTACGAAGAATTAAAACACATCCAGGATCCATATGCTCATTGTTCTGTCATTCACTGCAACACCCTGAAGTCAGGAAGATGTGTTCACACAGCGGAAACGAGACAGGAACGATAACAATGGAAACACCAGCTCATTGAAAACGAAACGAATATATGCACATACGCACATTAGGTCATCAAGATTAAAAATATTCCATGAAAATGACTCATCATGAGTTGGGTAATGAAGAGGGCAAGGTACTACATGCAACACATACACACAGACAGTATTATAACGCATACTTTTTTGGAAACTGGAAATTTATATGGACATTTTTGATGATATGGAGATTGTGACAGTTTATGCTGGCAGAGTTTGGGGAAAAAATTTGTTGCCTCACCCAGAGGAAAATCCTATCATTTGTGCAATGCAGCTTTTTATTTTTTTTGCTGTACTTAAGCCAAATATTGATGTTCACAATACACATAATGTGGTGTACATTCATTCATTCTCCAAACTGCTTTATCTTTACTATGGTCGCGGGGGCGTATCGGAGCATATCCCAGCTGTCTTCGGTCAATAGGTGGGGGACACCCTAAGCCGGCAGCCAGCCAATCACAGAGCACACAGAAAACAAACAACCATGCATGCTCACACTCACACCTAAGGACATTTTGGAGTGTTCAATCAGCCTGCCATGCATGTTTTTGGAATGTGGGAGGGAACCGTAAGCCCCGGAGAAAATCTAAGCACGCATGCAGAGAACTTGACAACTCCAGAACGGAACTACAGAATTTGAATTGAACCGTGTACCATTGCACTGTGAAGTCGCCGCACCAACCACTAGATTACGAGGCCGCCACGTGCCCAATAATAAAGCCTTAAATTTTACCATGGTTTAATGTTAGTCGTTATGGTGGTAATTAGAGATAAATACATTACAAGTTCACCCTAACCTTTTTTAAATGGAGTTCATGTTTGTAAATGTATGATTTATATTACAATAATAATACATTTAATTTCTAAGCGCCTTTCAAAACTCAAGGACACTTTACAGTCACGGGATAAGAACTTTTTTGTCATCTATGCATTAGCTCCGTGTTCATTTTAAGAATTCAAAATGAAGAGAATTTGCCAATTGATGGCTGGAGTACAACATTTATAGTTACTTAAAGTGCTCTCAATGGTCTGACTTTTCCAAACTTTTGTAATGTTATTGTACTGTGAGGTCACTGGGATCTGCTTACTCCATTTTATTTACAGCATTGCAGAAATCATCAGTTGTTTGTTTACTTTCAACATTTACTCACAGCGGCCAATCACAATTTGATTAGGAGATTACAATTTTATTCTGGTCAATAGAGACCTGAGTTGTATTCCTTTTACACATCGACAACAATTTGACACAGCAAGTTGGGGTGTGATACGAGAAGGAATAAAATTATGGACCTGTATACCAAATGCCAATGTGAAGGGGAAATGTCACATCTTCTGTGGAATCCAAATACAGTACTGTATACCTTGAGAGTACCAACAAAAGGCTACTGTAATGGCAAAACATCAGGCAGCCAACATAAACACTGTCAAAGTTTGGTCCAAGATACAGAGCGGAGTTGCTGCACAAGTTGTTGTTGATTTTTTTTTTTATTGTGTATTTTTTTATGCTCGGTTGAGAGTCCCTCAGTCAACATTAAAAACTAACGGTGGTGGAGCTTTGCAGAGCTTTTATTTGACTTAACAGATGCCTCTTTTAAAAAGTAGCTTAACATTCAATTGTTGAGGTCGGTCTTCCAGTTCAACTTGATTTTTTTCTCTCAAATTCACTGTAAAATGTTTTTGACTCACAATGCAAAGCATTGTGTGAGTAATTTTAGTGGGGTGTGCTATTTAAGATATACTGCTTGTTGCATTTATTTACAACAATCTAACCCTTTCACTCGTTTTAGTAAATTATGATTCACATTCCAAAATAAGGCAAACATGGTGGCATGTCATTCGTTGTTCGGCACATAAATAAGTCAAACTATTTCACCTATTTTGGTGTGCTGGACGAATCTGTGCAAAGACACAATTGAAATACAAATATTGAAATAAATGAATCTGTCAACAATAATGGAAAATGTGTAGTATTTATAGCCGCGGAAGAGTTTTAAACCATACACGTCAAATCGTTCCCTTCTTCCACAACAATTCGAATCAACACAAAACACCAGCAAAAACGCGTGTACGTGAAAGTTAAACGGCCAACTTACCCGAGGTGTCATTTAAGAGTGCGAGAGGCAGATATGTTGGCAGCTTTTAAAAGTTGCCTGATGGCGTGCCTGAAGCATGTGCAAGAAGCGGCAAAGCGCCCTTCTTTTGTCCTCGAATGTCAAGCTGCCGATGCGGTTAATGCGAAAGAGGAAACGCCTGTCAATAAAAAAAGTGACTAAAATTATTCAAGTTGGCTTAACCTATATCACCAAAAAAGGATACATTAAAAGTAATTCTAGTAATATAAACATGTGAACTAAGAAAATGAGTAACTATTCTAGATTCTAAAAAAAGTAAGAAACAAATTATATAGAAAGTTACAGGCCTCGTCAAAAAAAAAAAAAACAAGAAAATTGGTGACATTTCTGGTCACGTGGTTTAAAGGCCATCTCTTGAGAAATTTGTCACGTGGTCTTTGTTCTTGAAAATATTCAATCTGTGTTACGAACGCGTTTATAATAATAATAATAATAATAATAATAATAATAATAATAATAATAATAATAATATTATAATAATAATAATAATAATAATAATAATAATAATAATAATAATAATAATAATAATAATAATAATAATAAATATAACAGAGTATGTAAATCGTTACAGACGCAATACTTTAATAACATTCTGTGAATACTTCTTGTTTTATGCAATATGTGTTTTTTTAACTCCATCGCAATATAATTTGTCAATATAATATTTCCCTTTATAATACATTAATTTATTAATAAATTGAAGCAAAATATCGCTATCGGAACAGGCTTGTCCTTATGGTTTAAGACACTTCTCGCTTTCCGTAGATGCGGAAGTCGTGTTTCACAACCATCACGTCTCCCGTGTGACTTTCACCGGTTTTCTTGGGGAGGTGAGGAAAGGCATAAGGCCGACCACCCAAACTCTTCCCAACATGTCACTTCTTCATACGGCCCTGTGTCTGACAAAACGGCACGCACTCGCCCCAGGAGGCGTCACTCTCAAGAAGGTAACAAATTAGCGAGTGGCGGGACTTCTCGTGAGCCGCTAAGTGGCGGGATCCCATCATGGAAGGGTTGAATGTCCCCCGTGTCATTGCACTAGGTACTGATCAACAGCTGCCGATCGTGCTCGTCTGGTGCGGTCCCCAACGAGAGGATCCGCAACATCGGCATATCCGCGCATATCGACTCGGGGAAGACCACCTTGACCGAACGCGTGCTGTACTACACGGGGAGAATAGCGGAGATCCACGAGGTTTGCAACACATGCGTTGAAATGATTGCAATTTGAGTGTTGATAAAGTTACGGTTTCCGTATTCACCGTGTGTCTGTGGTACCTCAGGTAAAAGGGAAAGATGGCGTTGGGGCCACCATGGACTCAATGGAGCTGGAGAGACAGCGGGGCATCACCATCCAGTCAGCTGCTACTTACACGATGTGGAAGGACCACAATATCAACATCATTGACACCCCAGGTACATAATATTGTCAGATTAATGGTGTGAAAGTGTGGAGGAAAGGAAGGTAATGATTATTCAGAATAAGAATACACACATTCTGATTTATATTGCGCTTTAACATCCGCTGTGGCTGGAAACAAAGTGCTTTACAAAACAGCTAACATAAAGTAAAATAATAAACACTACACATAAGACACAGAGAGTCATGTAATCCTAACTACACTTTTCTTCATACACACTGTTGTTTGAAGCGATTATAGATGAAAGAGGAACGTGTAAACAAAATCCGTTGGGATAGTGTGCAGCCCAACTGTGGCATTGTTATGCACAAATGCTATAGAAAACACATAATTAAATAATCAAAATGGAATGTTATTACGTCAAATGAAAGGTAGCCGATGACTACAGTGTACAGTATACGTCCTTAATAGTTTATAATACAGTACTGTATATACCCCATAAGTGTCAAAGAAAAACAAAACAATTTCTATCCATGATGTAATATTAAATTCTATAGTTTTTGAATTACATTGAATCTGCAGGAGAAAATGTTATCACTTCATCAAAGTGAGGAAAGATTGAACCATGTCCACGATAAATGTGTCGTTTGTTATTCAGGTCACGTGGACTTCACCATTGAAGTGGAACGAGCGCTGCGTGTGCTTGACGGTGCCGTGTTAGTCCTGTGTGCCGTGGGCGGAGTGCAGTGTCAGACAATGACGGTGAACCGGCAGATGAAGCGCTACAGCGTGCCCTTCCTCACCTTCATCAATAAGTTGGACCGCCTAGGCGCCAATCCTGACAGAGCCTTGCAGCAACTGAGGTGACGTACGACACAACACATGCAATCTAACTTGTATTTTGATTAACGTTTTGCAATTGTCTGTAGGAGCAAACTGAACCACAACTCAGCCTTTGTGAACATCCCCATGGGCCTGGAGGGCAACCTGAAAGGCATCATTGACCTTGTAGAGGAGAGAAGCATGTATTTTGAAGGATCTTTTGGGTAATATATATATATATATATATATATATATATATATATATATATATATATATATATATATATATATATATATATATATATATATATATATATTTGCAAGAAATCAGTCTAATCTAAATAATAAAGACAGACAATGTCTAAGTAACAATGCCATGGGAATTGCATTGTGAAGGTAATTGCACACACTAAATGTTGTCAATATCTAAGCCACAGGTGTCAAAGTCAAGGCCCGCGGGCCAAAACACATCATTTTTTTTCGGCCCGCGAAAGCAAATCAAACGTGTTAAATTCCATGATGATTGCTAATATCTGAGCCAAAATTTAATATTTTTGGATGTCAACCACAATAAAAGTCATTATTCTTGACTTCAGATTTGAAAACGATTTATTCATTAATTTGCTGTGTGCTCTATATGTAATATTTGAAGGGATTTAAACATTCTAATGGCTTCCCCAAATTCATAACGGCCCTAGAGAGGAAACCATAACTACAATGTGGCCCGCGGCAAAAAATGACTTTGACACCCCTGATCTAAGTCAACAATAAAGTAAAAGAAAAATGAAAAGATACATTAACAAGATAAAATGATATCACCATTTTTTCACAGTGATCATCCAGTCCAAATGTCCATATTTCCAGACAAATCATCCGCTACGATGACATCCCGGCGGATTACCGCGCGGAAGCTGCAGACCGCAGACAGGAGCTGGTGGAATGCGTCGCTAACGCTGATGAAGTCTTGGGAGAGATGTTCCTGGAGGAAAAGGTTCCGAGTAACGAGGACCTGAAGGTTGGTTATATTTTTTATATTTGTCGTGTGTGTTGTGTGGGCAAGAAGGTAAAATTGAATCCAGCAAAAAGGAGTTCTTGCTAAATGCTTAGCTTGCTAATTGCAGTGCAAATTTCCACGTTGTGGAACTAATGGGGTTTATCCTATAATTTTATCAGCATTCAGGAATTTCTAGACAGTAGGGGTGGTACAGTACTTCAAAATACTGCACGTAGGTATGCTGTAGTGCATAATTATGTCCACTGTTTATTAAACAAGAAATATATAAGGTACATGACCTTCAGGGATTTTTGTATACATTATTTATAATTATAATTCTTAATTAGCAGTGATTATTAGTATTATTGAGATTAATGAAAATATATATAACATGAAGATTAATACAGTACATATAATTATACTGTATATATATTGAGTACATACTCATACACAAGCTAGTAAATTATTTTAAAAAACACTACTAAATATTCAATGTACATTTCAGTACGAACACTCCCCAATTTATGAACGGGATATGTTCCGAACGGTCGTTCGTAAGGTGAATTCGTTCGTAAGTTGCTTCAGTACTATATTTTGTATGGAATGTATCTTAAAACTTATATTAGTATGTTTAAAGGACAACTGACGTCTCCGGTTGTGTCCATAATTTGTAAAATGGCTTCAAATGACTTCTACTGAGCGTATTTTACAAAGATTCCACCGCATATAGCTATATTTTACGTTTTAAGACTTGCGCTAAATATTCCGGAAGTCTTGTTATTGAGTTGGTGACGAGTCCGTACGTGACGTCACTGAAGGAATGCCCCTGACCGAAACACATTGTAGCAGTCCTTTCATCACATCAATGCTTGTTTGGTCTGAAAACCTCATGTTGCACCAAAAAGAGCCAGAAGAGGGTGACCAAGCTCCATATAAGGAATTTATCAGCCTGTGGAAACGGGCTGATTAATTCCTCACAGCAGCTTGGTCGCCATTTTCTGCCTCTTTTTTGGTGATACATTTCTCCCCCAATGTTGCCTCAAAATGGCACGGAATAAATTCTTTAATCGATTGCAAACATGTATGCTTTCCTCTTCAGAACGATTTGAATCATATTCATAACTGGATGTGTAACAAGAAAGCATATTCTCCGAATCTGAAGCCATTGTTTTGATTCTCCAGCAATGCAAGACGTCTTGGCGTGACGTCACGAACTACCACTGCAATATATTTCCATGACAAACGGACACGGTAAAAGCTGGTTAGCTGGCTATCTATTAGATAGCTAGTTGGCTGGCTATCTATTAGCTATCTGGTGGCTAGCTGGCTAGTTTGCTGGCTATCTATTGGCTATCTGTTAGCTAGCTGGCTCACTGGTTATCTGTTGGCTATCTATTAGCTAGCTAGCTAGCTAGTTTTATATTTATTTGAGTTATTCCGGATTGAATGAACGCTGGCACATGTGGCTGCCACTGCTCACCCACAGAAAAACTTATCCAGTGACTGTAAAGTGACCTTGAGAGTTTTAAAAGGCGCTTACAAATGAAATGTATTATTATTATTATTATTATTATTATTATTATTATTATTATTATTATTATTATTATTATATAAAACAAAATATTGGAGACAGGGAGACCTACAAATATGCAAATCAGCAGGTACTGGGGTATGCAGGTGTTAGCTGTGTCTTATGCTAACATAACTTACCAAATCTCACTCTTTTGAGAAAATGTGAATCAAAATGTTTTTTTCTGATCTGGATATTTGCTAGGCTGCCTTGCGCAGGGCCACAGTGCAGCGTCTCTTCACACCCGTGTTAGTAGGCTCCGCTTTGAAAAACAAAGGTGTTCAGCCCCTGCTGGATGCTATACTCTATTTCCTGCCCAACCCAACCGAAGTCAAAAACTACGCCATCCTCAACGATGAGTAAGCACGGACTCATGTATATGAACGGCAACCATTGCTGCACTTTTTCTGACTCTGTAATTTTTCACAACATAGAGATTCAAATGAGACTACAAAGATTGAAATGGACCCGACAAGGGATTCCGCAAAACCCTTTGTCAGTCTGGCCTTCAAACTGGAGGTGAGCCTTCAATTTCCACGTCCATACGCTCACCGCATATTGTCTCTCACATTATTTTTCTGTCTCTTTTCGCGAGCAGGCAGGTCGTTTTGGTCAGTTGACTTACATGCGGGTGTATCAGGGTTGCCTGAGGAAGTCAGAGTACATCTACAACACACGTACCAATAAGAGGGTGCGCGTGCAGAGGCTGGTGCGCTTGCATGCTGACCAGATGGAGGTAAGAGCCATTCATTATTGACCGATGTTTCTATAATGCCGGTGTCGCCTATAAAGGTTTAGTTACACCAAACCACATAACTGACTACTCGCAGTCAAGTCAAAATGTCATAGAAAGGCTAACAAAAACAAGTACAGGTAACATCCGAGTTACGACCGGGTTCCGTTTCGACAAAACGGTCGTAAGTCAAACGGTCGTAAATTGAAAATCATTCAAAATGGCTGATACGAGGATCACGTGATCATGACAAATGACGACACGCTGGCATCTTATTGTTCCGTTTCTTCTCGCCATTGTCGGGGTTACCATTGCCTCCCACCCCACTCGTCGTTTTTGGTATTCTTTATTTTTAGATTATTCCCCTGGTCCTCTTTTTGGGACCAGCGCTTTGTGTTGTAGCTTAATAAATCATCCTGCACGGACCTCTGTCTCTGTCGCGTTGCTGGCTGGAGGCCGTAGAATTTTTAAAAAAAGTCTGGTGGTCGTAAGCACGGGTGGTCGTAACTCGCTTCGGTCGTAAATCGGATGTTACCCGTATTGATATCACAGTAGTTTTAAATATTCCACAAACATTTATATTTGAACATAAGCTCTAGAAATGGTCGCGTATGATTGAATAATGATCTTTCCTGTTTTCCTTGAGCAACAAATCTTCATATTTTCTCACTGCATACTATAAAATTCTCCAGGATGTAGATGAGGTGTATGCAGGTGACATCTGTGCTCTGTTTGGCATCGATTGCGCAAGCGGAGACACGTTCACAACCAAAACCAGCGATAACCTCTCCATGGTGAGTCCCCCGACATATTGTCAATACAGTGAACTCCACTTTATGCTAATGTAAAAAAAAAACTGAATATATACATAATTCTATTAGTAGTTTGACCCCTCCCACACATATTTTAAAACATTTATTAATAAAGGTTTTAAGAATATCAGTATTTAATGTGCATTTTTTGTGCATGCTCATATTCTCTTATGCTCATTCACTGCCATTCACAAACTTATTCAGGAATTGAAAACATGACAGAGTGCAATTACTGAATTTGTTTGGGTTTTGTCTTTTCTTGCTTGGGTGCCAATAAAGCGCTGTCCAGACCGCTGGGAATGTTTTTCCTTTCCACAAGGGGGCAGCATTTCCCTTTTTTCATATTAGCACTTTTTTCCAGCTTCAGCTGTTGTTAAACCAATATGTATGTATTGCATCGTATTCTGGACAACCGCCCTCATTTCAAGCTTATATAACTCCAGACCCATATAATTTAGAAAATAACTTATTTTCTTGTTGGCATATTTGACAATAAAGCTGACTTTGACTTTTATTTTTATTGTGGGGGTGCTGATATAGTGCTGGAGGGGGCAGCATTTTCCTTTTGTACAGCCACCCCCAGTTCAAGCTCATAACTCCAGACCCATATAATTTAGGAATTAACATTTTTTTTTTCTGATGAAAGAAGAGAGTCTAAGGTTTCTTACACTGCATTGAATGATTTAAGTGGATTTCGAAAGTCTTTTGAGCGCCTTCATGAATGTGCTCATTAAGTTTATGCATTTTATTGTTCTCCTGCAGCATTACAGTCAGAAAGCACAATGTTAAAATAAAGAAAGCTGTTAAAAATGACATTATAGCAAGTTATGAGCAATATACCGTCATAGCAGTAAAAACACGTCCTAGATTTTGTAAAATATTTGTTTCCTTCTCGCCGACAGGAATCAATTCACATCCCAGATGCCGTCATTTCCATGTCCATGAAACCAGCCAACAAGGTAGATTAAATACATTCAAATGACCACGCTGTAAAAAAAGAATCTCTTAACACAGTTTTCTTTTGGAGTAGAATGACCTGGATAAATTCTCAAAAGGGATTAACCGCTTCACCCGGGAAGATCCGACCTTCCGGGTTCACTTTGATACTGAAAACAAAGAAACCATCATCTCGGGCATGGGGGAATTGCATCTTGAGATATACTGCCAGGTACAGTACACGAAAGATTGCAAGAACCGTATTTTCCGGTGTATAAGCCGCACCACCAATGAATGGTGTATTTTGAAACTTTTTTCCATATATAAGGCGCACCTTCAATGAATGAAAAAAGGGGTTTCCAAATAGAATAAATGTATAAAGGTTTTCCAAATATAAGACACTCCACATTATAAGCCGCTATAGTAGAGGCTGGGGATACACACTACTTATACGGGACAAAATGGAGTCTGTGGCTGCTGATAGTAGTTGCGAGACCTGTTGTGGCTCAATATTATTTTACATAGAAGGCGCACCGGTATATAAGGCGCACGCTCATCTTTAGAAGAAAATCAAGGCTGTTTGGTGCACCTTATACACCGGAAAATATGCTAATTGACACCCGTCTCATTGCCTATCGCATTTAGAGTTATCGGATGATAACTTCCTGTTGACGCCATGTTTGATTGGATGATGGTCTATCCCTTGTCTACTAAAGACATTCATTTTCAGATGAATTTTAATTTCTGTTCCTCCTGTGTGGAAGGAGCGAAGTGTTTTAAATCTGTCTTGTTTTTTTTTTTTTTGGTCCTTCCAGAGGATGGAGAGAGAGTACAACTGCCCCTGTGTGATGGGAAAACCCAAAGTGGCTTTCAGAGAGAGCATCACTGCTGCTGTACCGTAAGTGCTGAATCCCAACACACACACACATATGCACACACTGGCAAATAGGAGGCAATGCAAGTTATTTTATTTTACTTTTTTAATGTACTATATTTATTAACGCTGCTGAATACTCACAGCCTCACTCCAATACTCAGGTGGAAGATTATTGCCACTTTTACAAAAGTGTAGTTTTTAGGTTCGTTACAGAGTATTCTCGCTTCTCCGTCTTCAGTACTTTAACTCCCTCTGGAGGAGACCATGTGACCAGCATCTTCCACGCAATTATGTCCTGTAACGGCAGGAAATAAAACCACTTTAAATACCGATTTTGAATACAAATACAGACACTCCCCTACTTACGAACGTACATACGAACATATTTGTAGTAACATATGTAGTATTCTCTCCAGTCGTACATGTACATATCTTTATAGAGCATATATTTACTCAAATCTTTATTTTTCAGTGCAAACCAATACAGGTTACTTATCTTCTTCTTTTCCTTTTGGCTTTTCCCTTCTAAGGGTCGCCACAGCGAATCAGTCTGCTCCATCCAGGTTACTGATACAAGCCTTAAACATGCTTATATAAACCTTAAACACACTCATATAAGCCTGAAACATACGTTCCATACAAAATATAGCACTGAAGCAACTTACGAATGAATTCACCTTACGAACAACCGTTCAGAATGTATCTTGTTTGGAATTTGGGAGCATTTGTATACGGCACATTCTGATGTAGCGTGCCCTTTCCATAGACTATAATGCTGAAGTGTAGTTACAGTTAAGTCTCGTTATATCGATATCGGATATATCGATAGTCCCGGTTATATCGATATTTTTTCGGACTCCCTTGAATATCGATATAACGAGACTTTACTGTATATTATACTTCATTTCAAATTTTTGGCCAAATAAAATGAACATACTGTACTAACTACAGAATCAAAATAGTAAAAAAAAAACAGAAATACAGTAAAGTCTCGTTATATCGATATTCAAGGGAGTCCGAAAAAATATTGATATAACCGGGACTATCGATATATCCGACCCTGTTTGCATGTAATTTTCTCCGTGCGTGCATAGAAATAGTATCGATATAACCGGGACTATCGATATATCCGATATCGATATAACGAGACTTTACTGTAACGGAGAAATAGTGTTATAAGGCAAAGAGTACCTGTGACACCATTTCATGCAGCAATACGTCATATTCAAACTTCAGCAGATCGTCATCACTTGCCTGTAGGACCCAATAGAACATAATTCTTTAGACAAACAGTACATTTTTAGGTGTGTCTTTCAGCCAAGTGAATAGCCTACCAGCCGTGTGACGTTGGCTACTTGAGCCATGTTGTACAAAGTGTCTTCAGTGGATTCTTTAAGCATGACAAAGCTGGACGCTACGGCGCCAAGGTGCCAGAATGGAAGGTTCTCAGGCTCAATGTGACCGTTGCTGTCTGTGGATGATAGGGACAAAAAGAATACATCTTCTGTTTCACAATACTCTGTTACATTTGGCAATTCGCGACACATTTACAGTATTAGTATTAGTACTGCATTTTTATTTTTACTTATACATGACAGCATGTTTGTGAGGATAAGTGATGTTTTCATGTTAAATTTATATAATGTATAAATGCATCTACAAAATAGGTCAAGAATTGCTTACAGAAGCCACATGATAGCAGCAAATTATTTAAACAAAGAGGACCATAATGTAGCAACATCATGCATTATAAGCACAGATATCTACGCATGTTCAATAAACCAGGAGTTAACTCATTCACTGCCATTCACAAATTTATTCGGGAATTAAAAATATGACGTAGAGCTCCATTCCCGAACTTGTTCGGGTTTTGTTTTTTCATGCTTGGGTGTCGAGAAAGCACTGGCCATGGCCTCTGGCAATGTTTTTTCTTTTCCAAAAGGGGGCAGCATTTCCCTTTTTTCCATGTTATTGCTTTGTTCCAGCTTCAGCTGTTGTTAAAGCGCCATATAAATCAACATGTATGTATTGCATTGTATTTTGTACAGCTGCCCTCATTTCAAGCTCATATAACTCCAGACCCATATAATTTAGGAATTAGTCTTTTTTATGAAAGAAGAGGGTCGAAGGTTTCTTACGCTGCATTGAATGTTTATGTAGTCCTAAAATTCAATATTCTGTGCGTTCTGGAATTCAAGTGACAATGACAAAAACCCTGGCACTGAAGCGGACATATTTTTGCACATCGTCTGGCAGTGAATGAATTAAATTAACAAAGCACATTCACCTGAGCCTCACAACTAACATACAAGCCAAACAGATGCACACTGACATGGCTTCACACAAACATGTTTTTTTTTTTTAAGATCGTAAATAAGGGGTCACATACCGGGCAGGTTTTGTGCAAATAGCAGGGTGTGATTCCTTTTGTATAGCTGGTACAATAAGGTCTCTTCTTCAATGCTGACATTGTTTTTCAAGAGGTCATCGTGTGATGAAACATGGACCTGCAGTGGAGGGTGTTCCTCCTTGCGGGGGAATATAACCTCTGCCATGCACTTTGCTGTGGTCTGTGGTAGGATGGAGAAGCCTGTGAGCGTACTTGTTAAAAAAAAACTATTATTATTTCATGTTAATGAAGTACAGGTAACACTATTGCAAGCATACACTCCGAACAATAAGGCAGAGACTGACTGAATTACCGGTAGACACTTGCAAACAAATTACAGCCCGCGATACGGGAGGCAACTGACTCTCTCACACAAACACTGTTAAAAAAAAAAAAACATGTCCTACTTTCTTCACCATTTCCTGTACAGAGAGCTCAAGCTTATATTTTCTCCCAGAGCCAGGCACATCCTAGAAAGAAAAACACTCATCAGTTGAGGCCATACACACACACACACACACACACACACACACACACACACACACACACACACACACACACACACACACACACACACACACACAAGCTTATTACTTTTAGACTAACTTGCCTCTGCAAATGCCCCAAAGACCTTCTGCAGTCCAAAAACTTTGTATGGTGAGCCGTGGAGGGTATTCAGGTAATGCTGCACCACCTTGGCTGCCCTCTGAGCAGGGTAGTGATTCGGGTTGAGGTCTCCAGTCTCCATCACCTCCTCCATTGACTCCCCCTCTACCACCACTGCAGTGGGCTATAATAATAAAAAGCAGAGAAAGAGTCCAAAGGGTGTACAAAGGCTGCTTGGACTTTGTGTACTCCAGGTGTACAGAAGGCTGGGCTAGTTTGTCTTAGGTTAAGGTGGATCGGATGAAAAACATTGACAAAACCAAAAACAAACAAATTAGACTTTCATAGCCTAATAAAAAAGTGACAAAACAAAAAACAAACAAATTAGACTTTCAAATCTTGCATGATCCTGATCAAAACTGAACAATAGTAACTTTAATGTTCTTCAGTCAGTTGTCTTCATGGAAGTGGAAGAGTTGTGTCTCACTTCCTGTTTGTCAAACGGGACCACCTTTATTTAAAGAGACAGTGTTCTTTTTGTACCGTTTGGGTAATCCAGGGGTGCTCACACTTTTTTTTAGCATGAGAGCTACTTAAGTCAAAATGATCGACCCATTATATTTATTGATCAATATATTGAGGATTCTTGCAATTTATGTTGACGTATAACCGCGTATGTTGCGCAACACAACACAATTCTGTACATTTTTTTGCCATTACCTGAGGTCACTCTGATAACTGGCAGACGAGACAAACGCACTTTGAATACGTCATCGTGAAAAAAGTCCTACTCCCATTCCGTATTAAAGTGAATTTTTTTCTTCTTATTTGATCCAGCCTCTCAACTCATTTTTATACCCCATATTACTATATTAAGAGGGAAAAAACGAGCGAAATATTAGCATGTAGGTAACGACTAGGTTGTTAACGTTGCAACGCTCAGTGGCTTGTTTGAGCACGTGTGTATCTAATAATGAACTGTCATCTGATTGGTTGTTCGGTGTATCAATCAAGTGAAGGGATGGCTGATAGGTTGACGTCTAGTTTTTTTGTTTTACGGAAGAATTAAACTTTATTTATACAGCGTCAGTTCTTGTTAGTGTCACATCACCTTTTCATGTGATCTCCCGATAGTAATAATAAATAAAATGTATATTTTATCTCTAAACGCCTTTTCAAATAGTCAAGGACACTTTATAGTCACTTTGGAGATCGACTGGTCGATCGCGATCGACGTATTGAGCACACCTATGATTAAATCATTGGTTGCTGGGCAGATATCACAAAACCTCCCTGTACAAATTACAATCTCATTTGTAGATTTGTGAGACGCTGAGTGTTAATAGTTCTAATGGTGTTTTTTTTCTTTTTGGTGGAAATTATTTTTCACATTTGCGAGTGAGATTATTTTTCAAATTTGGTCAGCCTTTTTTAAAAGTCATTACAAAATCTACACATTGTCACCTTCTCCATTTTGTAGGTTTGACTTCACTCACAAGAAGCAGAGTGGTGGTTCTGGTCAGTATGGAAAAGTTATCGGTGTCCTTGAACCTCTGGACCCAGAACATTACACCAAGTTGGAGTTTGAAGACCACACCGTGGGAACTAATGTTCCAAAGCAGCTCGTGCCAGCCGTCGAAAAGGTTTGCGCTAGCTTCTTTAGCTTCACAAGTTCTGTTGTCCTGCTCCTTCATTTAAATCCCCCGCATTATACTCCAGGGCTTCAGGGAGGCCTGCGAGAAGGGAACTCTAAGTGGCCATAAGATCTCTGGAGTACGATTTCTTCTGGAGGATGGAGCGCATCACATTGTGGACTCCAACGAAATGTCTTTTATCCGCGCCGGGGAGGGTGCTTTAAAACAAGGTGAAGGTGATTTTCATCCTGATGGAAAATAGCATCCCATTCATTCCATCCATGTTGTTCTTCACAGCTATGGAGAAGGCCAACAGCATCATCTTGGAACCTATCATGTCGGTGGAAATCGTGGCACCTCAGGAATTTCAAGGCGTGGTGATCGCAGGGGTGAACCGTCGCCATGGTATCATCACTGGCCAAGATGGAGCTGAAGGATACTTCACTTTGTATGCAGATGTAAGTCAAAGCACGTGAACACATCCTGCCTGTACTCAGCGCCGTCATGTCATTGGATTTAACGGATTGTGTTTACTTCTGACAGGTTCCCCTAAATGACATGTTTGGCTATGCCACGGAGCTACGCTCTTGCACTGAAGTAAGAAAAAATTATCTTTCGTAGAATCGGTCTGACTTACTTGCACAACAGCAACCATGAACGAACAAAAAAAGGAATGACTTTGTATTAATTCAGCAGGGCAGACAAATTCTTAGTCCTGTGAAAAGGACATGTCGACTTTTATCACTTTGAAGTTGTTTAAAAAAAGTGTGATTGGATTAGCCTTTATTAGTCTCGCAGTAGAAATATTTACATTTCGTCGCAGCAAAGTGATGCAAGTAAGAGGAAAGGAAAGAAAGAGGTAGAAAAACAAAACACGGAACCTGCTGTAAAGGCAGCCACTCTTGGAGCGCCATCTTGAAGTAAAAAACAACAACAACAACCAAAACAATGAAATAACAAATAGTGTGACACAACACAAAACACACAAACAGTCATTCAATCTTAAGCACTTTCTGCTCCATCCTTGTTATATGAAGCAGTTTTAGATGAAACAGGAGAGGATCAAAGCGTCCTTTTCACCAGTGAATTAGGGACGTCACGGTGAAATGTGCACATCTGCTACAAGCTAAATATTGAACGCAAACACAAAGCTGTAGCATCCATGAACGAAAAGAGACTGTCTCACATTTCCTGTCCCACGTAAATCCGCTTCAATTCCGAGCCGCGACAGTTCCACTTTTCCAAGACAATATAAAGAGTCATGGGAGCTTCCATGAATGCCAAAAATTGATATAACCATGAGCTAAATGGTGATATTTTTTTTTCTTCTTAAAATAATGTCTATGTTTTGTCTATGTGTTGTAATAAGGGCAAGGGTGAGTACACTATGGAGTACAGCAGTTATCAACCGTGTCTACCAAGCACACAGGAAGAACTCGTCCACAAGTACTTGGAGGCTACGGGCCAGTTACCTACAAAGAAGAAATTGAAGAGCTGAATCCTCATCACTGGTAGAGCTTTATAATTCAATCGTGTGGACTCCAAACCTTTATTTACACTGTCGATTTTGTCAGTGAACCCATAACCCACCCAGTCTGGGGAAATCTAATTTATTATTAGAACCTTGATATGGACATCATGGGCAAGAATTAAATCCTTCCTTGAGCAAATAAGCATATAAATATTCATTGGATTATTCATTGCAATTTTCATTGCCACATCTGATGCGATAGAATAGGAGAAATGAAAAGAGAGTTCAATTTCACAATCCTGTACCCGAATTGCAGAATATCTTTGACATGTAAAGTGCGTCACTTTTAACGCATTCGGCATTTTAAAGGTATTTCAACAGAAAAAAAATGTGATACAGCCACAACACAAAAAGTGATACAGTGATACCTCGGTTTACAAACCCCTTGGTTTACGAACTTTTCGGTTCACGAACTTTACATTTATGAAAATTTTACCTTGGCATACGAACTTTACCTTGGCATACAAACTTTTTTTCGTACACGGCGCTGCCTCAATGAGTGATGTGTGGTTCGCGAACGAGCCTGTTCTTCTAACCATAAAATGGCAGCCGACTGTTTTTGTCCTCTATTCCCCGCCCAGTCTTTGGTTATTGCCATGTGATTGGTCAAGAACGCAGCAGTGAGGGGGGAGATTTTGAAAGAGACACAGACGACAGAGAGTGACAAACAGATAGAAAGTAACATTTGGAGTTTCAACTTTGATAGTTCAAAGGCAGAGTTTAGACTGCAAGGTTAAACTATCCCATCAATCAGGCTCCACAAACAACCCACACAAGCAATCTGTACACTTGATGCAAAAAGCTATCAACCCAGCTAAACAGAACACAATTGATGAGGAACTAGATAAAATTATCACAGTGAAAGCACCTACAAAGGATCATTCCTCAAGATGGTGAAAGAAGAAGGTTACGTTCCTCATCAAGTGTTTAATGCTAATGAAACCGGCCACTCCATTCCATCAAGCCATCAACAACCATCACAAAGGTAAATAAAACGACTTTATTATACAGTACAGTTTATTTATTTAATTATAATACCATAGCACATTTATAATACATAAAATAAGGTATATTGTGTGTAGTTTTAAGGCTTAGAAAATTAGAAAGTGGAAAATTATGTTTTATGGGGACCTGGGAACGGATTATTTTCATTTTAATGGTTTCCTATGGGAAAATAAATTTTGAGATACACACTTTTCGCCTTAAACACTGGGAACCAATTAAGTTCGTAACCCAAGGTTTCACTGTACATTGATAATGAAGATTTAAAATGTTTTCAGATTAATTTCCTTTTAGGGAATAAATTAGTGTCTAAAATATATTATGTTACATTGTGTAGTTGTGCTCTTTTGTTTACATTCCCTGTGAGATTTTTATTTAGAGATGCACTATTCTTGAACTAAATCATGTGTGATTTTATTTTGAAGGGGATTTTTTCCCCACAATCATTAAAAAAAGACACAAAGCAATGAGGAAAATCTTGAAATGGTTCCTGTTCAAATGAGAATTACTTCTCAACAGAGGTTAAGGAAAAGAATAAATAAAACGACATACAGAATTTTCACACAAATTGACATTTCTCAAATTCTTTCAGGGTGGATAAGCTTACGAAAACAACTACATGATATTAAATATTAAAATGGGTGCCCTATGAAGGATTAAGAAGAAAAATGCTGCATAGTTATAACAATTTTGGCCAATGTTTTTGTATTATGTACAGAATGGCTTCAATATCATGATGACTGCAACAAATATATAGTTTGTAAAAACTGAATGGTCCTTTTTATAAAAAAAAAAATACTTAAAAAAATACCACATTCACCTTTATCATTTTATTAAAGTTGTGTAGCATGCATGAGTTTCTCTCACCTTCTCAGAATTGTCTGATGCAGCATTAGGGACGACGGTCACAGTGGGGCTTCCATTTATGACCCCGCTGAGCCCAACCATGGTCAAAAGCAACCCCAAAATCATGGTGTGCTCAGGTACGCTGCAGATGCGGGAGAAAAAGTTCAAATGCGGGAAAACAGGAATGAGCGACGACTTGTTGTGAGTGCTGCTTTATAACGAAGGAGTCGGAAGGGGAAATGGCGGTGAAGAGGATGTCTAGATTCCTGCCTTGCGGAAAGTGCTTATTGTTGTACTTTCTCGAAATCCAACATGGTTTTTATTAGGTGTGGTCCTAAACCATGTCAGTCAGTGGCTTTGCCACAATAATAATAATAGTCATAGCCATAGTCGTAGTCATAGTAATGATAGTAATACAGTGATACCTTGGCTTAGGAACTTAATTGGATCCCAAACAGAGTGTGTAAGGCGAAAAGTGTGGATCCCAAAAATTAATTTCCCATAGGAAACCATTATAATGAGAATAATCCGTTCCCAGGTCCCTAATTTTCTACTTTATAATTTTTCTAAGCCTTAAAACTACACAAAATATACCTTATTTTATGTATAATAAATGTGCTATGGTATTATAATTAAAGAAATAAACTGTACTGTATAATAAAGTCGTTTTATTTACCTTTGTGATGGTCGTTGATGGCTTGAAGGAATGGAGTGGCCTGTTTCCTCAGCATTAAACACTTGATGAGGAACTTCTTCTTTCACCATCTTGAAGAATTTATCCCTTGTAGGTGCTTCCTCTGCGATAATTTTACCTAGTTCCTCATCAATTTTGTACTGTAATAATAATAATAATAATATTATATACATTACATTTTAAGCGCTTTCAAAGCTCTCAAGGACACTTTACAGTCACAGACAAGCATAGGTGCGATAATAAATAAAATATAATCACAAATAGAATGAATACAATAAATAAAATACAATTATAAATATAAACAAGAGAAAGAGCTACACAGAAAATGCAATTTTAAATAGGTGGGGTTTGAGATGGGATTTAAAGGTGGGAAAAGAATCGAGGTTACTAATGTTGGGAGGGAGAGAGTTCCAGAGTTTGGGGGCAGAGCAGCTGAAAGCTCTGTCCCCCATCTAGCTGAGACAGGTGGGGGGAGGGGCACACAGAGGTGGAGGAAGGAAGAAGTTCTGAGGGTGCGAGAGGGAATATAAATTTGAAGACGGTCAGATAGGTATGGGGATGGATAGCTTTAAATGTATAAAGAAGAATTTTGAAGTTGACCCCATGCTGATTTAGGGCTAAACAATGGAAAACGCCATTAGCAAGCTAAAATTCAAGTTGACTTGACAACAGTGCAGGGAAAAACACATCACACACGTCAAGATCACACATAACTCTTATATAAACGTGCAGGATACACACACTTGGACCCAATTTGCTAAATACGCTGACATTGCAAGATGAATACATCTAAGGCCAAAGAAGTCAAGTCAACAGGGGAGTGGCCTCGGATGCAAGGTCTGTTGATAATCTTGAGCATGCACAATTCTCGGAAGGATTAAAGTGCGTGCGTTCTTTGTTTTTTCATTCTTAAAAGTTTCCAGCAATTCTCTTTGTAATTGATGTTGCTTCTGCTTTTTTTTATAGAGGTGGGCAAAATTTAACCAAAACATGTATTCCTGGCATGAATAATGATTCAATTAATCACCATCATAACAATGAGCTTTCATGGGTCATTTTAAATGGATTTATTTTCAAATTACTGTACAGAAATACAACATGAACAAAATGATTCATTCGAAAAGCTTTTTTTAACTCATTCACTGCAATTCCCGAATTTATTCGGGAATTGAAAAGCACGACGTGGAGCGCTATTCCTGAATTTGTTTGGGTTTTAGCTTTTGTTGCGGGGGTGCCGATAACGCGCTGCTTTTTGCCCTTTGTGCAGCCACCCCCATTTCAAGCACAGATAACTCCAGACCCATATAATTTAGGAATTAACTATTTTTTTTGATGAAAGAAGACAGTCTATGGTTTCTTACGCTGCATTGAATGTTTATGTAGTCCTAAAACTCAATATTCTGTGGGTCCTGCAATTTGAGTGAAAATGACAAAAGCCCTGGCACTGGAGTGGACACATTTTTTTGCACATCGTCTGGCAGTGAATGAGTTAAAAAAAAATAACACTCAGTCTAAAAACTATTTAAAACTAACTAAATTCAAATTCTATACAAAACTAACTCAAATTAAAAATTTTCAAACTATTACAGACACTCCCCAATTTACGAACAAGATACGTTCGTAAGGTGAATTTGTTCATAAGTTGATTCAGTGCTATATTTTGTAAGGAATGTATGTTTAAGGCTTATATAAGTAACCTGTATTGGTTTGTACTGAAAAAATAAACGTTTAAGAAAATATATGCTCTATAAAGGTATGTACAGTGAGACCTCAACTTACAAACACCTTAACTTACAAACTTTTCGTCTTACAAACGTCAAATTTCTGAAAATTAAACCTTATAATAAGCACTATTTTCATAATACACACCCACCACGGCTGGCGGAGTGATCTTCGGCGGAAGCACACGACCGAACAGCACCAGAGGTTAAGTTACCAACAGTCCTTACGGAAGGTGACTCTCCTTCCATAAGCCATCAACGACCATCAAAAAGGTAAATAAAACTTTATTTACTTTATTTAACAGCACTAATTAATGCGCCTCATTAATGCACTTCTCTTTCCAGACAGCAATTCCCTTTGACCTTCGACCTCCAACTCCATTCCATCAAGCCATAAATGACCATCACAAATGTAAATAAAGTGACTTTATAATACAATTCAGTGTATTTCTTTCATTACGATACAATAGCACATTTATTATACATAGAATAAGGTATGTTGTGTGTAGTTTTAAGGCTTATTTAGTTGACAAGTATATTTTATGGAAACCCGGGAACGGATTATTCCCATTTTAATGGTTTCCTATGGGAAAATCTTTTTTGAGATACACACCTTTCGCCTTACACACTCTGTCTGGGAACCAATTAAGTTCGTAAGTTGAGGTCTCACTGTACATGTACAACTGGAGAGGATACGACATATTACTACAAAAATGTTCGTATGTACCGTTGTTCGTAACTCAAATGTTCGTAAGTAAGGGAGTGACTATGACCTACTTTAACGCCTTCAATGAATTAAACAATAACACCACACTGCCACTAGATAACACCAAAATACATGTATACCTTTTTTTAGCCAATAACAGAAGACATGTTAAATAAAAGAACATTATACGATACATGAATTGACAAGGTATAAAAACTCAATTTAAGATAGAGCACAAAAGTCACTAAGCTTCCTCGTCTTCACATGTGAAGTCTCACATCCGTCTGCATTGCCCTCGTGTTTATTATCTTCACCATATATAACGGTCTTGCCTGGCGGGATGTTATTGATCAGCTCGTAGAGGGTGAAGATGCAGAAACAGATCTCGTCATAGGCAGTCCTGGCGCCGCACTCCAGCAGGCAGGCAAAAGCCACAGCGGGAGGGGAGCCATACAACGGGGGCAGCTCCACATATGCCAAGTCGGAGTAGGCGCACGGACCCTCGTAGATCACCCATGGCCCGCACCAGCTGTCAGGATCGCGGGGGTAAAGACTCAAGAAGACACCTAGGTCCTTCCGTGCGCTGGTCTTTGTAGGGTGGGAGTATACCACCCATGTAGGGGAGAGAAAATCTGGCGATGTTGATGGGATGATAGAGGTCAAATCATGTCTGGAGGACTGGGTGAGTTGGCGTAAGCGTAGATCAAGATCTAAATGTAGCGGAGCTGGGAAACCTACCACGCTACCGTGACAACCATTCCGAGGCTCCACCAACCGCTGAACCAGTTGACCCTCCTGAAAAGTGGTTCCGTTATCCAGACTCAAGGCCTGCACCCGGAACCCTAGCCTGCTGCGTGCATTGCAATACAAGAAGTTGCTCCCGTCCTCCTCATCTACTGATACCACCTGGCACTCCACGCTCTCCGGGCTTGGGATGGTCTCCCCGAAACGCCAAGTTCGACCATGGGTGTCGCTGTGGAAACAGAAGGAGCGCGGGGATGTCTGGCATAGCTTTCCAAAGCACTGCTTGCACTCGATGTGGTAGGCGTAGGCGGGGACAAGGAGGCGACCGGACTTGAGCTGGATGCCATGACCTGGGCCTAGCGCAAAGGTGGCCCATTCTAGAGAATGGAGCCAGGAGTTTTTGGGGTAAAAAAAAAGACTGAAAATCAGCACATTACGATGAAATTCGTGGTTTTGACAGGAAATATGGACTAGGAATACTGTAAATGCTGCTGATAAATTTGTTTATCACTGCTATCCCGTAGTTGACCAGCAGATGGCTGTGCTTTATTTTCTTGACATTCATTGCATTGGTTTGTTTACACTTCCGGTACAGGTTTTACTTTCCGCACTTCTTAAGTTTCATTTTCACCGAGAAGACGGCGAGAACGGACATGCTTTATCGCTGTACTGTTTAGCAAGGAAAAGATAAAAAAGGACAAAAATCAAAACTTCCATTTCGGACGGAAAGCGGGCAAAGTGGTTTGTACAATTTTATTGCATACGTTTTATTTCATTGATGTAAACTCCAAATGTTTGTGTAAATAATAGCTATATTATTATACTTGTTTGTAGTTCTACGGTGGTGTGAAATCACACTAAAGAATTAACCATCAGTACAAAGAACCGGAGTATTCTGTTTCGAATGGAAGCACAGGTACTGTATAATACTTTATTTTTCTTCGCGGCATAGTGGTTGACTAGATAGCATGACCGCATCACAGTGCAGAGGTGCATGGTTCCTGTGTGGAATTTAATAATAATAATAATAATAATAATAATAATACATTGTATTTATAAGCGCCTTTCAAAACTCTCAAGGTCACTTTCCAGTCAAAGGATGACTTTCTGTGGGTAAGTAGCGGTAGCCACACGCGCCAGCGTTCACTCAACCCGGAAGTAACTCAAATAGATAGAAAGCTAGCTAAGAGATAGCTAATAATAATAATAATATTTAGATGTTCTCCCTGTGAAAAAAGCATAATAATAATAATGCATTTCATCTATAAGCGCCTTTCAAAAACAGGATAAGAACAAAAAACATTTTTTGTAATGTGTCCAATGAAGATGTACTTTAACTCATTCACTGCCATTCACAAATTGCTTCAGAATTGAAAATATGACATAGACCGCCATTCCTGAATTTTTTTTTTTTTCTTGTTTGGGTGCTGACAAAGATTGCCAGAGGCCATGGCCTCTGGCAATATTTTTCCCTTCCACAAGGGGCAGCATTTCTCTTATTTCCATGTTAACGCGTTCCAGCTTCAGCTATAGTTAAAGCGCTATATAAACCAAGATGTATGTATAGCATTGTACTTTGGACAGCTGCCCTCATTTCAAGCTTTCAAGCCGACCCATATAATTTAGGAATTAACTATTACTTTCTGATGAAAGAAGAGAGTCTGAGTTTTCTTATGCTGTATTGAATGTTTGTGTAGTCCTAAAACTCAATATTCTGTGGGTCCTGGAATTTAAGTGACAATGACAAAAATAAGTACTGGAGTGGACACATTTTTGCACATCTGGCAGTGAATGAGTTAATTTCGAACAGATTTTTTTTTTATGAAAAAGGAGGTGTCGGACCTTTGAGGGTGTCACCTATGACCTGCTGCGTGAGGTCAGTGGCTGGACTCCACGTGACACCTTTGTCCGTGCTGGAGATGTAGCAGAGGCGCGTTAAGTTCTTCCCCGTGGCCAGCTGGAAAGACTCGGTGGTGTGACCCAAAATGGCGATGAAGAACAGGAAGAGGGTATCTGTGAAGTCATCGTACACCGGGCACGGGTTCATCGAGCGGTGGCCCGGCAAGTAGGCCGTTCCAAGTGCATTCATGTCTTCCCACTGGAAATAAAGAGGAAGATTCCATGTAATAACCTATTATTGTTTTTTTTGGTTATGGGACAATGTGACCTGCTCCATGTTTAAAGGACAACCGACGTCTCCAGACAAGTTGTGTCCATAATTTGTAAAATGGCTTCAAATGACTTCTACTGAGCGTATTTTACAAAGATTCCACCCCATATCGCTACATTTTACATCTTAAGACTCGCGCGGAATTTTCAGGAAGTCTTGTTTTTGAGTTGGTGACGAGTCCTCACGTTACGTCACTGAAGGAACGCCCCTGACCGAAAAAAGGACACATTGTAGCAGTCCTTCCATGACGTCAATGCATTTTGCTGCACTTTGTTTGGTCTGAAAACTTTGTGTAGCACCCAAAAGAGGCAGAAGATGGCAACAAAGCTCTGTGTAAGGAATTAATCAGGCCGTTTCCACGGAGCTTTGTCGCCATTTTCTGCCTCTTTGTGGTGCTACATTTCCCGCCCCCAGATACCTCAAAATAGCACGGAATAAATTCTTTAATCGATTGCAAACATGTATGCTTTCCTCTTCAGAACTATTTGAATCATATTCATAACTGGATGTGTAACAAGAAAGCATATTCTCCGAATCTGAAGCTATTGTTTTGATTCTCCGGGGCGGGACTTTCTGAAAATGCCAAATTCGCAGCTCAATTTTTTGCAGATTTTGGACACTAAGTCATTTTTATTGGTGTTTTGCATTTGACTAAAAATATCATACTGCGTGTTTTGGGTATTTTAGATGCTGTAAAACATTTTCTGATGTCAGTTAGGAAACAAAAAAGTGATGTCGGTTGTCCTTTAATCATTCCCAGTGGAATCCCAGTGTACATTTCTCACCTCAACATAGTTCCTGTAGAAAGTCCCTCTCCTCATAACCAACAGGTGAGCTTGGGAGTCAGCTGGACTGAGCCTCTCTTCGCAAAAGGCCAGGAAGGAGCTGCTTTGGGGCAGGTAGAGCAACGCCGGTACTCGGTAGGTCACCCCATTCGATTCCTTGCGGAAAAGCACTGACCTTGCTGGGAAATAAGGCGCTGTCATCGTGCTTGAGACAACTGTAATTGGAAAGAGTTGTATTTTCATCACTGAAATTTTAAGACACTTCTTGTATTGATGTCATTGTAAATTATTTATTGGGGTCATACTGCTACTTCCATTTTGCATCCAATTTTGTGCAAAAAAAAGATTACCTACATTGAGCTGCTGCTATGTGGGAAGGCATCTGTGGCTGCGTGATGTTCAAATGGGCTTTTAGTTGAGTGTGTTTTTTTGGATAACTGGGGTCCCCTCCCTTCCCTGCGGCCTATTCAACACAGCAGCTTCGTATGCTTTTTACTGACCTAGAAATAGACCACACTCATCAAGTCTGCAGCTTTGGATGAATCAGCGGAGAGCAGCCATTGTGGAGATGAAAGGTCATGGATGTTTTTGAGGCATGCTGAATAAAGATTGGACGAGCATGACCCCACTGCAAGGGTTTTGTTTTTTACGTTGTCCACAAACACGAGCTGTGGTAAACACTATATTCCCAAATTTGCATCATATAAAGACAAATTTATTTTTATTTTTATTACTGTTATATTATTATTACTGTTATTATTACTGTTATTATTGTATTTTTATTATGATTATTATTATGATTACCACCTGGCTGGCTCTCTAATTGCTATCAATTAGCTGGCCGGCTCGCTAGCTATCTAGCTGGCTATCTATTGGATTTGCCTTTATTAGTCTCAGTGGAGAAATTTACATTTCATATTATATATTTCTAACTAATACTAATATATATATATCATATATTGGTTATACGGCTATCTAGCTACCTAGCTAGCTGTCGATCTATTAGCTATCTATTGGCTATCTGTTAGCTAGTTAGCTTTCTATCTGTTTGAGTTACTTCCGGGTTGAGTGAACGCTGTCGCGTGTGCCTGCCGCTGCTCACCCACAAAAAAATGTATCCTGTGACTGAAATGTGACCTTGAGAGTTTTGAAAGGCGCTTATAAATGAAATATATTATTATTATAACAATTGAAGATATTTTTCATAAATAATTTTACGAATCTATTTGTATGAATATAATTATATTTACAAAAATATGAATATCTTTTTTTTTGCTTTTGAAACATTCAAAATGTATGTATATTTCTTGTAGGTATGCCTTTCAAAAATATTGTATGTACTGTATATGAAAAAAAATCACTAAGTGTGTTATTTTTTTGTAAATATCCAATTTGCATTTTTGAAATATTCTAATATGCAGTTATTTTTATTTTTGAAAAATCAGGGAAAATATATATTCCGGTTATGTTTCTTACTTGTTAGTATGTTTTTTTATTGATATAAAAAATAGCACTGGAAATATTTGGCCAATTTTTACCTTTAAAAAGTGTTAAAAGTAACATCGGAAAGAGTTACGGTGTGTTTCTGACGTGTTCTCTATTTTTTAGCAATAAAAAACACGTATAAAAATATTTATTCGGTAATATTTGTACTCGAATTAATATTTTATATGCCTCAGTCTTTTAAATAGTATCGTTAGAGAATTTGCGACAAGGACGTAAATTAGGACGTTTTAAATGAATGCCAGAAACAGCGCCTGCGTGTGACGTCATCAGTATGCGACTGCAACACTCACGTCGGTTATGAGAGTGGAAACCACGTACCTTGTTTAATATTTGCATGTCTTATCTAATGAATGGGTATGGCTACTCGGAACAATTGTAATGAAATGGAAAGCTAAAGATTTTTAGCTTATATACTTTTTTTGTTCCGTGTGTGAGGATCTTCTAAGCAGTTATTTCTACGTAAGTACACTGCCTGAATATCGTGTGTGCGTGGATCGATTGATTTAGCAAACCGTCATTTGGTTACAAATAATACAAAAATTGACAGTCGTCGTTTTTTTGGGACAGAGTAATATACGGTAATAATAATAAGATACGATATATAAGATAAGGTGAGCATAATATCAAAGTGTTTTTTTCTTCTGGTAAATTGACAACACTACAGTCACAGACAAGCATAGGTACTATAATAAAAAAATATAATCACAAATACAATGCAATAAATAAAATACAATTACATACACAGACATTTTCAGTGGTGACTCAATTGCTTGTGGGATTCATCCTTTCACATCTGGCTCAGTTCTTACAGATGATACATTTACTTAAATTTGTTCAACGCCATTCTCCCCCCGTAGCATGGCTAAGCTGTGGCGTGGGGGCCACTCCACGGCTATCTTGTGTGTGTCCGCGTCCCCGGGCCCCGAGGGACTTATCGCCTCAGGTTCAGAAGGAGGGGAAGTCGCCATTTGGAGTCAAGAAGGATGTGTCCTCGGTCGCTTCAACCTGCCAGGGGAGGAGGACTGCACCAGCGTGGCATTTTCTCCCATGGCACCACACCTCCTTTACGTTTCTCATGGCCACACGGTGAGCTCGCTCGACCCAAGGAACCTCAATGGCACAGTAGAAGAGTTTGTCGGTGTTGGGGAGGAAGAAATCAACGCATTAGCGTTGAACGAGAGCGGTTCGACTTTGGCGCTGGCCAATGATTCGGGGGCTGTGCGGATACTGGAGCTTCCTGGGGGTAAGGTATCCAGGACGCTTCGCAGACACACCAACATCTGCTCCTCCGTAACTTTTAGACCGCACAGACCCAACAACGTGCTGTCTGCTGGACTGGACATGCAGGTTAGACCATTACACACAATAACAGACAAGACAGTTACACGTTTTTTTTCTTTACCTTGATACACCAACATTATGATTTAAACCAGGGGTGTCAAAGTCGTTTTTTGCCGCGGGCCACATTGTAGTTATGGTTTCCTCTCGAGGGCCGTTATGAATTTGGGGAACCCATTAGAATGTTTAAATCTCTTCAAATATTACATATAGAGCACACAGCAAATTAATGAATAACTCGTTTTCAAATCTGAAGTCAAGAATAATGACTTTTATTGTGGTTGACATCCAAAAATATGAAATTTTGGCTCAGGTTTTAGCAATCATCATGGAATTTAACACGTTTGATTTGCTTTCGCGGGCCGAAAAAAAATGATGTGGCGGGCCGGATTTGGCCCGCGGGCCTTGACTTTGACACCTGTGTTGTAGTAGGATGATTTGCTAGCAGTTTGTACAAATACAAATTTGACACTTGAATTTCGAAAGGTAGTCGATTTCATGCCACAAAAAAAATCATGTTACATTTTAATTCAATTATTACTGTGGATAAAGGCAAAATGTTGAATGTAATTGTGCAGAATAACAAATGTGAAACTTTTCATTTTTAATCTTCAGGTGATGCTATGGGGTCTGCAGAAGACACGACCCATTTGGACCCTTAACCTCCAGGACATCATGGATGAGGAAGACAACCACCAGCAGCGTCCCGGTCAGCTTTTTAACCCTCCGTTAGCCCATTGCGTCTCCGTGGCCAGCTGCGGAAACATTGTAGCTTGCGCCGCCGAGGACGGCCGAGTGCATCTGATGCGAATAGGCGGTGGCTCCAAATTGGAACAGCAAGGGTCATTCAAGGCCCACCGCCAAGGTTCTTCCCAAGCTCATTTCATCCCGTTCCTCTGTCACCCATACTGGCTGGCCACAGGCGGCAATGACGGCCATGTGGCTCTGTGGGATGTTAGTAAACACCCCGTGGTGACTCCTGAGGCTAAAGTCAAGGGTGCGACCGCGCGTAAGAAGAGCAAAAATAAGGCCAAGACAAAAGGACAGGATGTGGGAGAGAAAAATGAGGTGGCGGATAAGTCTGGACCCAAAGTGAAGATCGACCACGGTGACAAAGTGAATTGGTTGTGTCCTGCTTTGCTCAAAGGCACAGCCAGTTTGCTTGTGGCTGATCAGAGCTCGAGTTTAACCGTCTATCCGCTGCCTGAAGCTTAAATGATGCCACTTTACTCACAAATCCATTTCAATAACAGTGTGTCACAATGTTGAATGACCTAAGACATTGTGGTGCAGATAAAGCGTTGATCAGACCTCTAGTGATGTTTTTCCCTTCCGCGAGGGGGCAGCATTTGCCTTTTGTCCACGATAGCGCTTTGTTCCAGCTTCAGCTGTTGTTAAAGCGCTATATAAACCATTATGTATGTATTACATCGTATTTTGGACAGCTGCCCTCATTTCAAGCTCATATAACTCCAGACCCATATAATTTAGGAAATACCTTTTTTTTCTTATTCGGGGTTATGTTTTTGTTGTGGGGGTGCTGATAAAGTGCTAGTCTGCTAGTGCTAGCCTCCGGCAATGTTTTTCTCTCCCTCGAGGGGGCAGCATTTGCCTTTTGTACAGCTGCCCCCATTTCAAGCTCATAACTCCAGAACCATATAATTTAGTGGTGAAGCATCATAGAAAATCGATGTTATTAGACTAATGACATCGCTTTTACAAGTAACTAATTGTACTTTTTGACAATCGATCTCATGTGTCTTCTTCTTGATGGTTACAATTTTTTTTTCTCATCACGTGAATTGTACATTTTATTCTAGTGATAATCTGAAACGAGTACAAAAAAAAACATTTCCTGTAGGGGAAATTTGTATACAGTAAAGTCTCGTTATATCGATATCGGTTATATCGATAGTACTGCTTATTACGATACTACAGTAAAGTCTCGTTATATCGATATTCAAGGGAGTCCGAAAAAATATCGATATAACCGGGACTATCGATATAGTGTTTTCTCCGTGCGTGCACAGAAATAGTATCGATATAACCGGGACTATCGATATATCCGATATCGATATAACAAGACTTTACTATATTTCTATGAACACAAGGAGAAAATTTACATGCCGCAGGATCGGATATATCGATAGTCCGGTTATATCGATATTTTTTCCCACTCCCGAGAATATCGATATAACGAGACTTCACTGTATTTGTCACCCAGTCCTAATGAATCTGTGGGTGACCTGTTTGTTTGGCTCGACAAAATAAACTTGGAAATAAAACAAAACCCACATGGACAACCAAAAAACACCATATTAGTACCATTTTGTACGAGCAAGAATTTTTATTAGTCTGTTTTTGAAGGAATAAATTATGACCTGTCATTACAAATGCATTCTTCACAACAATCTCATCCATTCAAAACTGCTCTAAAGCAAAACATTTGTCATTGTATCAGAATAAAAAGGCACACGGGTTCCTTTCCATGATGACCCGACAGCTTCTTTGCCCGTGATTTCTTGAAGCTGTCCAAAATGTATGTTTTTGCATAACCTGAGCTTATTTAAAACGGTGATGGTTGACTATTAGATTTGCACTTCAAAACAATCAAACGGTATTCATTTCATGAATCTCAATCCATTCTGGCAAATTGGACTTTGACAGTCTTGATTTGACTGAATGATTGAGGGAGTGGTCGTCTTTTGATGTGTAGTGAAATTGTTTACTTCAATGTGGATGGTGGCTGCCAGTGAGTTCCTCCACTTGTTTTTTTTTAACCCATCACAGTTTCGCCAAACTCTTCTCCAAAGCCTGGATATCAGCCTCGGCCTCTTCACCTTTGGCTCCTCGTGCGCTGCACTCCAGGAATTCGATTTTAATGGGCAGCTGACTAAATTCAAAGTCCTTGCCTTTCTTTCCCAAGTACACGCTTCCACCTCCCGAACCGTCCTGGGAGCTCAGAGCTGCCGAGCGAGTCACCCGCAGTGTGTTCCTATGACATACCGAGGGGTCATATTCAGCAAAATGTCTTCTAAACAAATAATTATGTCTCAACTAAATACAGTGATACCTCTGTTTACGAACCCCCTTGGCAAACGAACTTTTCAGTTTACAAACGTTAAATTTATGAAAATTTTACCTTGTCATACGGACTATTTTTCGGGATACACACGGAGCTGCCACAATAAGTGAGGTATCGTTCGCAAATGAGCCCGTTCTCCTAAAAGAAAATGGCAGCCGGCTTGTTTTGGTCCTGTATTCCCCGCCCCCAGTCGTCGGTTAAAGCCACGAGATTGGTCAAGAACGCAGCAGTGAGGGGGGAAGGGGTTTACAGCCAGAGAGAGTGAAGCCATTCTCCAAAAAAGAAAATGGCTGCCTGCATTTTTTTGTCCTCTAATCCCCGCCCCCAGTCTTCGGTTAAAGCCACGCGATTGATCAAGAACGTAGCAGTAAGGGGAGGTGGTTTAAACATTAACGAGACAGGCAAACAACAGTGAGAGAGTTTCAACTTTGATAGGCAGAGTGTAGACTGCAAGGTTAAAATATCCCATCAATCAGGCTCCACAAGCAACCTGCACAAGCCACCTGCAAAAAGCTATCAACCCAGCTAAACAGAACACAACTGATGAGGAACTAGACACAATTATCACAGAGAAAGCACCTACAAGGGATCATTTCTCAAGATGGTGAAAGAAGGCTACGTTCCACATCAAGTGTTTAATGCTGAGGAAACCGGCCACTCCATTCCATCAAGCCATCAACGACCATCACAAATGTAAATAAAATGACTTTATTATACAGTAGTTTATTTCTTTATAATACCGTAGCACATGTATGATACATACAATAAGGTATTTTGTGTAGTATTAAGGCTTAGAAAGTTAGAAAGTAGAAAATTATGTTTTATGGGGACGTGGGAACGGATTATTCTCATTTTAATGGTTTCCTACGGGAAATTATTTTTTGGGATACACACTTTTCGCCTGGGAGCCAATTAAGTTCATAAGCCAAGTTATCACTGTACTGTTGGTTACTCACAATTCCTTTTCCAGTTGCTGCTGAATCAGTTTGGCTGACTTTGCCATGGTGATATCTGTCAAGGAAAAATATTTGTTTATTTATCGGAGTAAGTTTGCAGGGGGAAATGAAGATTGTTCAGTACCTTGTTTGTTGCACGCAACCAGAAATGTGGGGGCGTTTTTACAGAGCACGGCATCCGTCAGAAGAACATACATAAACTCAGCAACGTCTCTCACTTCCTTCTGGAAGATGGCGCTGTCCACTACGAACACAATAGCTCTGGAGAAAGTCGAGTTTGTCAACATTATGTGGTTAAAATAGCCATTGGAATTCCCAAGTAATGTAAATTCATTCAATTTGTTGCTCATTGATGAGCCAGACATTGATTTGAACCAAAACGGTCAATTTTAGCTGTCCTGTATTTCTTGATCTGTTGTATATTTAGACAGAATTATACCAGTGACATTAGTGACACACCTAACAACTCTTTTAAAATTGTGAATTAATGCACAGTAGCTATCCTTGAAATCAAAGATGTCATATCCTCACCTGGCTGCTGATTTGAACTTTTCCAAATATTGTGAACGCAAACTGTCATGACCCGGCAGGTCTATCAGAGTCCAGATAGTGTTCTAAAGAGGGGGAAAAAGAGAGGGAAAAACAGGTTAAGTCATTGCAATAAACAACTGAGACACCAAGAACTGGATAAAAACTAACACCCGGGAGAAGTCGCACTTTCTAGATAATTCACCAATACAGTGATACCTCGGTTTACGAACGAGTTGGCTTACGAACTTTTCGGTTTACGAACGTTACATTTATGAAAATTTTACCTTGGCATACGAATTTTTTTTCGTACACGGAGCTGCCTCAATGAGTGATGTCATTCGTGAACGAGCCCGTTGTAATAACAAAACGGCAGCCGACTGTTTTTGTCCTCTATTCCCCGCCCCCAGTCTTCGTTTAAAGCCACATGATTGGACGCAGCAGTGAGGGGGGGGGGGGGGGGGTTTAAAAATTTAACAGGCAGACGACAGTGAGAGAGTTTCAACTTTGATAGTTCAAAGGCAGAGTGTAGACTGCAAGGTTAAAATATCCCATCAATCAGGCTCCACAAACAACCCGCACAAGCCATCTGTACACTTGATGCAAAAAGCTATCAACCCAGCTAAACATCAATATCAGTATCAATAATTAGCTATCTAGCTGGCTATCTAGCTATTAGCTTTTCTAGCTGGCTATCTAGCGAGCTATCTGGTTCGCTATCTAGCTGGCTATCGAGTGAGCTATCTGACTGGCTATCTGTATGGCTATCTGGCTATCTAGCTATTTAAAAGCTTTTCTAGCTGACTTTATTATACAGTACAGTTTATTTCTTTAGTTATAATACCATAGCACATGTATTAGACATAAAATAAGGTATATTTTGTGTAGTTTTAAGGCTTAGAAAATTAGAAAGTAGAAAATTATGTTTTATGGGGACCTGGGAATGTATTATTCTCATTTTAATGGTTTCCTATGGGAAATGAATTTTTGGGATACACACTATGTCTGGGAACCAATTAAGTTTGTAAGCCAAGGTATCACTGTATATAAAAATTACACCAAGCCATTGTCACTTATTTTCAATATCAGATTGTGTTACCTCACTGTCATTCGGTGACTGAATTACTGCAATGAAAAAAAAAAAGATAAAACTCACCCTTTCATGTTTCACTTTATAGGGAGCACTGCTGTCTGTAATGGATGTCTGGGTTTTCTTAAACTTCCCAGAGAGCAGCTGAAAAAAAAAAAATCAAGCATTAATATTTTAAACTTATGTCTCGTGCCACCTCGAAGCATTGAGCGGGTGATGCTATCCACTTACTCGACTGAAGAGAAGAGTCTTGCCCGCGTCGCACAGCCCGACTAGCAGCACCGCACTTTGGACTGTTTTACTGGTCAAAAAGTATTTGAGAAAAACTGCAAAAGGCGAACAAGAAGGGATTCATTGTGAAGCTTTTACTCAAGCAGAAAGAGCAAACAAGTGCAAGAGGCGAAAGCATAAACCCTTAGCTTTCTCAGTTCAACGTTCATCAAAGAGGACAAGCATTTACATTAGCAAACATTAACAAATTAACGCAGTGTTAAAAGTTAAACTTAGATTTAAACGCGCCAGCTTCATTAGCATTAGCTTGCTAGGCTATGGTTAGCATGCTAACATCCATGATGCGAACGCACCACAGGTGATGATCACAACCGCTAATGCGACGAGGACCCCAATAAGGAAAATCTGATCCTGGTCTTCCAATTGCTGTCGCACGGATTCGATGTACGGCTCCAGTGAGATCCCCGAATCGGTATTGTCGTCCATGATGCCGTCGATATCGACCTCCACGGATCCGTTCGCCCGATGAAGCTAAATGAACGTAAGGACTCAACAAAGTGGGACACGTCTGCTTGTTCAGAAAAGGACTGTACTGACGCCATTCTACCTCTTGATGACGCTGCTTACCAACACTCACACTCGTTGAAGATGAATTGAAATTGGGATGTAAATATACAGTATGTTAATCTTACTTTTCATATTTAACACCACTAATATGTTGTCGTTTTACTAAATCACGCAATTAATACACATTTGTGGATTTACGAGTGTGAGAAATGGGTACCGTGTTTTGTGTCACACTAGTGTCACAGGAATGACACAAGGGAACTCGGTTCTCACGTCTATTCGTCATAGTTTCCTGTAATTAGATGATTACTTTGTAAATATGCCCAGTTTAATATATCTGTGTGAATTTATAACAGTGGAAGTGGTGCCTTGTGTGCCACATTAGTCTTCGAAAAAAAAAAAAAGTGGTTTTGGTTGTCTGGTCATACCTAATGGAGTTCCTGTAATTATACGCTGATTTAGTCGTGGCTTTGACCCACTGGGTATTTTATCAAACAATTTATTAATGCAACTTTTGACTTTATAGGCGTGGGATTGGTGCATTAATTTTGTCACACGTCATTCCCCAAAATGAGAAGTGGTTTTGATTCCCACGTTCATTTCTTATAAGCTTCCCGTAATTAGATGTTTACTTACACATTGGGCGTTTGTTTCCCCCAAAATTAATTAACCCAACATTATGAGTTTATAGGGGTGGAATGTGTGCCTTTTGTGTCATATTAGTCTTGGGAGGGACAATAAATGATTTTGGTTCCCATGTTTATTCCAAATGAGGTTCCTGTAATTAGACAGTCACTTAGTAAGGGCTTTTCTACACTGGGTTCAGCCCTTGACTTGCATCCAATGCGCATCGGATATTTGACTCCACACAACTCGTCAGAAAGCCGCATTGTACAACAGTATATAGGAAGAGGCTGTGTGACAGCCCCACTTAGTTTTAACTCGGCGTGATCACAACGTTGAAGATTACTTTTTTAATTCACTCGGGCGTCTTGTCATCCGCAGCGGTTGCATCAGGGATACGCGTAAAAAAAGATGCGAACCAAAATGACTTCAGTATTTTTGTATTCATTTTGCACATGGACCTGTTTATTCGGTTTATCCATGGGAACAGGTTTTGTCTATCGGCTCCCAGGTATTACCGTGCAGCGGCAACGCGTCGTACCGGTGGTACAGGAGTTGAGTGCCCCCATTGGACCGCCCGGTAGCGGCTCCCAACACAGGTGAGCATACCTGCACTTCTCGTAATGCTCATATTTGGATTATTTCGAACACCGGTGGTGGTAATTTTACTGCATTTTATTATTACAATTGACACAATGTCTTCTCCAACTGAGATGCAGATGATGCGGAGCAGTATATGTATACCGACTACAAATCCCACAATGCACTGCGATGACTGGATGTGTTGTCAGACCCGGATATTATGAGTGCCATGGGACCACTCGATATACTGTACTTAGTAATATTTCCGTGAATGTCTATATAATAAATAATTGTAATCTTTTTTTTGGTAATTTCTCAATTTTTTAGTGTTATATTAATTAATTGACCTCAATAACCGAATTGGTTCACATTTTATAGGTAAACATGAATACACATACAGTACCTGTTTCTGTATTTTTCAGTGAACAAGTTTGTCCCTGAAGAGCAAATTACATTAGAAAATACAATGCAAATACGTTCCACAATTTCTCCCTTCACATCTCTTAAAATGGTGACAGTTAATTTGAGATCTGTTATTTCCGAAAGGTGTGTATCAATAAATCCCCGAGAAGTGGCTCTCACTCTCACAAAGGTTGGTGATCACTAGACTAGACACGTTTGCTGCTGCTAAAGTTAAGGACAGTATGTGTTCAGGAAATACAACACAGAAATATAACAATATTTATCCAGTCACATGAAAATAGTCTCTGTCTCCGTCTTAACATGTTAAAACTGTCCTCCATCTGACAAGATACTTCTCACCAACTATATATTTTTTCCCGATTGTCCACTTCAGTTGCATTCAGCCTCATCAGTGCTAAATGATGCACTACTAATTCAAACCCGACAATGTGTTGATGATTATACACACAACTTCTCTCTCATTTTTGTACCTTAGAAACTGGTGTCAGTATACTGTTTCCAAGACGGTCTCCTGTCAGGTGCACAACGGAAGCCAAGCCACCGTGCAACGGGTGCTTCAAACCTGCCACTGGCCTGCAACGTGTTCCAAAGTTGTCAGGTACGACATCCCCGGGCTTCTCTCACACTTTTCCCGTGTTTGTGTGTGTGTGTTGGGCATTTTTTAGGTATGTTCTATTAAATAAGTTAGTTATATATCTTTGTTGTTGTATTTTTTTTTAATCAGCTACAGGACCGTGCTCAGACCATCTTTCATGGTCTCCTACAAACAGGTGACTGCATTGGAGTGGAGGTGCTGCCCTGGGTTCTTTGGCAAGGATTGCCGTGAAGGTGAGATCATTATTATTTTATTGCCTCGGGGTTGAAAAAAAAGTACAATGCCGAAAGAATACAGTGTGTGTTTCAGAGTGTTTGAAGACTATAACTGACTTTTTGGCAGCACCATGCAATTTCTGAGCTTCATTTAATTTCTGCTGGTGTGTCACTGGCTAATTGCCCTGAGAAAGCACACATTAGCTAATGGAATCAAGAAAAGTGTTCTTACAAAGTGATTATTTATGTTGGGGTGGACATTAATACCACTCTTGCTGTAATGCCAGTGATTGTGGTTTACTTGACACCAGAGTAGCTGCAGAAGTGTGAAGAAGTATTCTGGTAGGTTGTTTATGGCTTTACTGAACTGATTTTACACTCTCTAAATTGCCATTGGGTGCAAGGGAAATCACCACCGTCCGAAACCGCTGTCACACTATGTTGGGTTGTGTTAATTATAGTTTTTTTTAAAGAGGCATGACCAATGCACGACGAGGAGCTGCTCCAAAAAGCAGGGTTGCCAGTCCAATGAAAATGTGGCTTTGAAGACTTTAAATTTACTCATTGTTTGTAGTGTTTATCTAGAACAGACAAAAAAAGCACAACACCTTTAACTCATTCACTACCAGACATGTGAAAATAGTCTCCACTCCAGTTCCAGAGTTTTTGTCATTTTCACTTGAATTCCAGGACCCACAGAATATTGAGTTTTAGGACTATATAAATATTCAATACAGCGTTAGAAACGTTAGAATGTTTTCTTTTATCAGAAAAAAAGTTAATTCTTAAATTATATGGGGCTGGAGTTATATGAGCTTGAAATGAGGGCAACATTGCAATACATACATACTGTATTGGTTTATATAGCGCTTTAACAAGAGCTGAAGCTGGAACAAAGCGCTAACATGGAAAAAAGGGAAATGCTACCCCCTTGTGGAAAGTAAAAACATTGCCAGAGGCCATGGCCAGCGCTTCATCGGAACCTAAGCATGAAAAAAAAATAATAATTCGGGAATGGCGCTCAACGTCATATTTTCAATTCCCGAATAAATTCGTGAATGGCAGTGAATGAGTTAATAGGCAATATCTCTCTTATTTATGACAGAGAATTTTGGTATAGATTTTAGAAAGCATCATGGAAGTTGACATCCTTGATTTACTATCACGGACCACATAAAATTATGTGGTTGGCTAAATCTGGCCCTCAGGCCTTTAGTTTGACACCTGCCATCGAGATAAAATGTGTTTTCGTTCTACCTGGGAGATAGATGTGAGGGGGCAAATGTTCTGATACTCAATTATTTCGGTGTTTGGTCATGATGGTTTGGGTTGATGGCCACGTTCAAGAACTCATTCAAAGGATCATACTTACCAGATCTAAAGGACGACGTAATCGTGGGTTACGCTCCAAAAATATCATTGAATTTGAAATTTTAGAAGCACCTCCTCTTGAAAGATGTTACATGTGAGTAAAACAAACCATGCAATATTAGGAAATAAGCATATGACTGAGTTGTTCTATCCAAAGTATTCCAAGGATCCTTGGAGATCATTTTCTTACTTGTGAGGCCAGAGGACTGTACCAATTATCACAGTGTCATATTACTCCACCTTTGAGCAAAACGAAATCTTTAAATCTGGAATAGCTAGCAATTGCTGACCTCCAGACTTAGAAGGAACAATGCAATTTCCTTTCTGCTTTTCACGTACAGTATCTAACTTCCTCTGTCCTGTAGATAACCTTTTCTTGTTATGGTAAAGCAATAAAACCGATGCCTATTCCACATGTGCTCCACCAGACTGCAAGTTGGACAAAGTGAGCATATGAGTGATGGTTCTATTACATCGCCACTTGTGCTTGTAACCTTTAACCCATTGAAGCTCAGCGCTTCACGCTCTGATGTGGCTGATGAATGATGTTCCTCTTCTTTATTTCTTTCTACGGCTTCTCCTTGGGTTCTTCCAGTGCCTGGTGATGTTGCTCCTTTTTTTTCCTTTGGTTCTTCATTCAGTCTGCATACATTCTGCATAAGATACTTAAAGGACAACCGACACCTCGGATGAGTTGCGTCCATAATTTATAAAATCACTTCAAATGACTTCTATTGAGCGCATTTTACAAAGATTCCACTGCATATAGCTATATTTAATGTTTTAAGACTCGCACTGAATATTCACGAAGTCTTGTTTTCGAGTTGATGACGATGTGATGTCATGGAGGGAACGCCCTGACCGAGAAAGTGACACACAATGCATTTTGGGTACTTTTTTTAAAATCCGAAAACACTGTGTTGATCGCGAAATTAGAAGGAAAACTACATGAATAACGCGATGGTGAATCGTTGTGTGTCGCAGCCAAATGCGGTAACACGCATAAATTTCTCCACTGTGAGACTAATAAAGGCATATCCAATCCAATCCAATCCAATCCAATCCAATCCAATAAAGAAGGTGTAAGTTTACACAAATTCCGGCGGACAAATCAGCCCATTTCTAACGTAGCTTGTGCACCATCTTGTGCATTTTCTGGGCACTACATTGGAATCCAGGCAGCTCGAATTGATATGGAAGGACTTCTTTAATCGATTGTAAACATTTATGCTTTCCTCTTCAGAACTATTTGCATCATAGTCATAACTGGATGAGTAACAAGAAAGCATCTTCTCTGAATCTGAATTCTCTGAAGCCATTGTTTTGATTCTGGAGCAAGGCAGTTTGTGAAGAAGTATCCTGGTGTGACATCACGAACAAGGCGGCGGGACTTTCTGTATCTATGGAGTTCCGAGCTCATTTTGTGTCAGTTTTGGGACACTTTAAGTCATTTTTATTGGCGTTTTGCATTTGACAAAAAATATCACCCTGCATGGTTTCAGTATTTTAGATGCTATAAAACGTTTTTCTGATGTCAGTTAGGAAACAAAAAAAAAATGGTGTCGGTTGTCCTTTAAGGTCCCTCAAACGATTCTTGGAAAAGTCTAGCACTATGATAAGAGCCATATGTGTCCATAAAAATGTTATCTGTAATCTTTTTTTTCTTTTCAAAACAGGCTGGGAACTGTGCTTGATAATATGTGAATGAATTGTCTGACGATTACAACCCCCTATGGAAAACTACGGCTTCCATGTTTGGGATATTTTTTGAATGGTCCAATCCATTATCTCATGAGAAATTTCAATGAAACCCATGTGATCGACAGTATATGAGGCATCCATTTTACTTCTGGAGCATTCCCTTGAAACTAGAAAGTTGTCGTCAGTGGTGGCTATGGGAGCGAGTGTCATTTATCTGTCCCTCAAAACGTTTGCTAACTAGGAGGGATGATGCTGGTCAAAGGTGCGTAAACCTTTGGCAGCAGCACCTGGCAAATATGTGTTCTTTGATGGTCCCTTTCAAAATATGCAATTCTATCCTCTATTGCAAAGGACAATAAAATCCCAGCGAGAGAGAAACCGGGACAGTTAGAAAGTCTTCAAAAACATTAATTTACATCCTTTTCCATTCTTACATCCTTATGATCTCATGTTATGTCATCAGTCGCGACTTGAAAGGACAAATAAACAGAGAACGCCCAATGAGCATGTTGTTTTTGTCGGCTAGCTTAAACTAAGGAAGGATGCATCGTTTGGCTTGGTTAGGAAAATATCGAAAGATGCATTTCGTCCTACTGCCACGGAAATACATCAGAGTCCGCGGGGAAGTTTAAAAAGCACATAGCCGTTCCAAATGACATGACTTACGAAGACCATACATGGGAAGTTCACAAGACCATACTCTGTTAGTGAGAAACAACCGCAATCTAACATTGGACATTGCTCCCCAATCTCCATTTTAGATGAAACGAGTCTCCTTAAACAAGATACCAATACTGTAGTTGTGACCCTCTTATTGTTGTTTTGGCTCATTTTGGCTGTTGTTTTTAGGACTGGGTGTTTTTTGTTTTTCGCTCTACTAATTAGAAGTAAAAAAAAATAAAAAATAGACCCGCCCAAATCCAGCTGAGTTTTGTAGTTGAAAGCAGAATTGACGACTTTCGTTATGGTCAAAATGTGTATTTATGACATGAAAGTAGTTGCTGTGTGCGATTCTTTTCTCATCGAACCGCAATAAACTCGCCTTTAATTCCATTCTGTAAGGGCTGCTGCTCCCGTACGGAACCACGTAAGATCGTGTCAGGAAAAGATGATGAATGCACGTCTACACCATCAAACCCATTCGTCTGCTTGTGCGGTTTAAGTCATGAAAGGATGACTGGCCAGATGATGAGATGATTGGCATCAGGGTTAATTTGTCATTGCATCACGTCTAGCGAACTGTTTGTGAAGTCTCCTTTTATTGAAATGGTGTGTGATTGGTCAAGTGGTATCATGGCGGTGATGCCGAATGATGCCAATGTGGTCTTCCAGGCATCTTCGCTTTTAACTCTGTCACATTGTGGCAAAAAAAATGGGTGTGGGACCAAAAGAGCTTGTGACAGAGTGATTTGTGTTTGTTTGTCAGGATGCGTGTAGGTGTGTTTCTGCCTCACTCTATTCATACCAGCTGTTCTTGATGCCAAGCAGTTGTTGACCACTCGTTGGTTGAGGCCACTTTGAGATGCAGACGGGCTTCTTGGTGGTTGTCTGCGGGTCTTGGATCTATATTTGGATCTGAAATATTGCAGCCTCAATTCTTGGGCTGTGGTATACTTTGCAGTGTACTGGCACAGATGATTCATCCAATCAGTGAACATTTTTGGATTGGAATGGATTGGATTAGCCTTTGTTAGTCTCGCAGTGGAGAAATTGACATTTCACAGCAGCAAAGTGATGAAAGTAAGAGGAAAGGATAGGAAGAAGTCGAAAAACAAAATACAGGACCTGCTCTAAAGACAGCCACTCTCGCGGCGCCACCTTGAAGTCAAAACAACAACAACAAAAAACCTGAACCACAAATAATGTTACACAACACAAAAGACACAGGCATTCATTCAATTTGAAGCACTTTCTGCAACCTCTTTGTTGTATGAAGCAGTTCCCAGATGAAAGCCGAGAGGATCAAAGCGTCATTTTCATCAGTGGATCAGGGACGTCAAATGTGAAATGTGCATGTCTGCTATAAGCTAAATGTTGAAAGCAAACATGAAGCTGTGGCATCCATTGACGAAAAGAGATTGCTATCGCATGTAAATCCACTTCAATTCCAAGCCGTGACAGTTCCGCATACACTCCTTTCTTCTCTTTTGGGATTTATTTCGCAAACATGCTAAAAAATACACGAACAAATATTTTATATCTAATATTTTGCTGCCGTGAATGTTTTTCTAGTATATACTAATGACGTGACTGGCTGATTCTTAGCTCTGAACAAGACAAGTTAGCCCATTCGCACCAAAAGAAAGAAGCTTAAGATGCCCGGAGAGTGGAAATGAATCATACTGTATGTGAGGCTTGGATGCCAAGTCTCAATTGACAAAATCATTGCCGATAGTTAACTCTCTTAAGATCATGCAGCCAATTTGCCGAATTTCGATCGCAACGGAGCATCTGTCCATCCAGTCAGTGCACTCACAACAAACAGCCTCCATGGGGTTGTCCCCTGCCTCTCTGGTTAGCCAATCTTCAGTGTTTGGGTTGATGAAAACTTTGGAATGTGAGCCATTTGAGCTGTTGATCGTTACTTCCGCTTGTGGCCACGTTCCAAAGGAGAGATTCACAAACGAGGAATCGAGAAACCACACCCCTGAGCATTCAGCACACCACAGGACTGGATTAACACGCGGGAGACCCACACACGTTGGGGTACAAGGCATCCTATTTCAGTGAAGGGGTAACCTCAGCAGCCACCCTTAGCATCCTGTACGCTGCGGTTGGAGATGCCAATTCCATCCACGAATTCATTTTCGTTGTTGCGTTATTTATGAGGGCCAGTTGTTTCTCGTTCTTGGTTTCTGGGCTATGACCACAATGTGGGTG
This sequence comes from Hippocampus bargibanti, assembly GCF_051943395.1. Lineage (NCBI taxonomy): Eukaryota > Metazoa > Chordata > Actinopteri > Syngnathiformes > Syngnathidae > Hippocampus > Hippocampus bargibanti. The sequence continues at coordinate 16,367,683 of NC_142747.1, forward strand.
GGTCCCATTTTAGGGACTGACAGCTGACATTCCACACTTGAGCCATTGACCATAGAAAGCCTCATATTAGGAAGAAATGTAAGGAAAGAGAGAAGGGGCCAGGAGCAGGACTTTCCAAAATAAAAGCACAGAAGGAAGTGGGTTTGTGATAACACAGCACAAATTTCCAGTGATGCTGCTATTCGAAGACAACCATGTCAAACTCTTTTTTTTTCTTTGCTGTGGGCCACATTGTAGATAGGGTTTTCTCTCTGGGGGCCTTTTATGAATTTGGGGAAGCCATTAGAATGTTTAATCCCACCTCAAAACCTATTTGTTTAAAATTGCAGTCACAGTTGAGTTTAATCATCTCTTTTATGATTTATAATTTTATTTATGGCTTTATTGTTCTGGTCTTTATTGTTCTTTTATTTGTAAAATGGCCTTTGGTGCTTTGAAAGGCACTTGTAATGTATTATTATTATTATTATTATTATTATGCAAAATTCCCCATTATGGGACTATTAGAGGCTTTCGTATTCTGATAATCCCGTCCACATACAGAATTACATGTAGAGTACTCAACAAATTAATGAATACTGTGACTAATTTTCTAATTTGAAACAAAGACTGTTATTATTATTGTGTTATTTGAAATTTTGGTCCAGACTTTAGCAAGCGTCAAATTTGATTTTCCTCCACGCGCCGAATAAAATGATGTGGCGGGCCAGATTTGGCCCCCGGGCCTTGACTTTAACACCTGTGTTCTAAGAAGTACAAACAAATTTCGTGTATCTAAACTTGAGAATTGGATTACATGTACGCCAATAATTGCACTTACAGTAATTGCAAAGCGCTGAATTTGATTCTACGTTCATTGATGCCATTAATGTCCTTTGCTGTATATCTGAAGCTTTTCCCATGAGGATGAAGCAATGTCTTAATGGTGACTCACTGTCGCACAAACCAATAACATCCCTTTATGTTGAATTCCTTGTCCCCAGAGTTCGGCAGTATATTCGATGAAACATCATCACACTTATTACCGAAGCCTATGCCAGGAAAGAACACCTCATTTGTTTGAACCATGCCTTTCAAAATATGTTTGTGTTTGCCTTCTGCCTGTTTAAAAACATCAGCGAGTTTGGTGGTGGAGTTTTAGTATTTGGGGGGAACTGAAAAGACGCCAAGTCGGGGGCACGAGCAGGTGTGCACACTGTGTGCAAAAGACATTGAATTAAATAATATTCATCCCGCGTGTGAGTGACATGACTTGAGAAGGAATTATTAATAAGCTCTCGGGTCAGGAGCAATAACGGGCATTATTCTTGTGTGTCTTGGCTGGGCGTCTAAAAGTCACTGGAGGGTCTGAGGAATGATAATTAAATGTGAAATTGTTTAATCCAACAACACCTCTCCTTTGTCTTTTCTATGTCTTGCAGAGTGCATGAACTGCACCTCATACACGGACATGAGTGTTAGAATCAACAGCATCGAGTCACAGGTAAGTGTCCAGCCAACCGGACATCGAGTTTGTGAGCGCACGTGAAACTGATTGTGTCGTCTTTTTCTACTCTTTCCGTGACAGATCAAGTTGTTAGAAGAAATGCATTTGCCGTCACCGACTGTCACCAGACCCCCACAGGAATCAGTTGACAATGAAGTGGATGCACCTTTGCCAACTCCGCCATGTATGTCAAATTTTACTTTTTAGAACAATTACATTTATTAACTAGACCTTGGTATCGAATTTGGTTTTATTGGTACAATTGAGGTCATCATTATGGATTTTTTTTATTTTTATTTTTAATTTTTTTGTGGCTTCTGTCACCCAAAGTGTGTTCTCTCCGGCGTGAACTGTTTGCATTGACACTGAATTGTGCTGAGAAATTATAATTGATTCATTGAGTTTTGGGTGCAGGTTGATTTTATATTATGTATTTTATTATTATTGAAAAGAACGAGATCCTAGATGTCTCCATGGGGAGTCCGGGCTCTCCCTTAGAGATAAGTTGGGAAGCTCAGTCATCCGGGAGGGGCTCAGAGTCGAGCTGCTTCTCATCCACATAGAGAGGAGCCAGATGAGGTGGCTCGGGCATTTGATTTGGAAGCCTCTTGGACGCCTCCCTGGCATGTTCCAATGGCAGAAGACTCCGGGGACGACGCTGGAGAGACTATGTCACCCAGCTGGCCTGGGAACGCCTCGGGATCCGCCAGGAAGTGCTGGAAAAAGTGGCTGGGGAGAGGGAAGTCTGGGCTTCCCTGATGAAGCTGCTGACCCCGCGACCTGAGCCCGGAGGAGCGGCAGAAAATGGATGGATATTAATGAAAATTTACAAAAGTTTACTCTGTGTTTTTTTCTGACACCCTGGTCAAAAAATGATAAGGCAATTATTGTCTATTAATAACATTTTAAAATTTCGGGTTCAGGCTGACGGAGAAAAAAATATTAGTTTTTATACTTTTATGCACTGTTCGGCATGACTGGGCACAGATGGGAAATGCTTTACCAACGTTGAGACTTTTCCAACCCGTGTTGGGATTACTTTTTGGAAGAACAAGTAGACCCACCTGCCGTACTGTTAACAAATATTTCCGTTAAACAGCTACATGTGCTTGCGAGGGAGTACCAGGACCCATCGGACCACCAGGAAAAAACGGACCTCGGGGTCCACCGGGAAAAACAGGTCTTCCCGGCGTCATTGGTAAGACCTTGTCCAAATTTGTTTTTCATTTTGGGAAGGTCCGATCATCTGTTTAACTGCTTATTATCAATGTTCAGGGCCAAAGGGAGACAAAGGTGAACCTGGCCAGGAGGGTCTCCCCGGCCCACCGGGCCCACCTGGTCCTCCAGCTCCTCCTTCCAAGCCTTCTATCGTGCACGTGGGAGGGGATGTGTTTCAAGTGGATGATCAAGGTGAGAAAAATCATGTTAAAATGTATAATGCTCAACCCTTCCTGCTGTTCATTCATTCATACTCTGAGGCGGATAAAAAAAAAACGCAGATGAATGGAAAAGAGTTTACAAGAGGAAACGACGAGAGCAGCGGTCTCTTTAAGTAGTCAAACGAGCAAATGTGTCTTATGCATTTAGCGAAGCACGCCTATACTTGGGGAAACGCTGGCTCCCGTCGAGATTAATTGTTCCCGTGTGCTTCGTTGACGTAGCTGTGCCGCTCTTTACAGCAGTATGACTGAAGACCACCAACAACAACGGGAATGGAGTCCAAGTTTAAAATCACAAGATTGACATTAGAGATGCGACAGATGCAAATGTGAAAAGGGCGCCTGTTTACATACAACATTACCACGTAGCAATACATTTCAATTCTCGGTTGGTTATCATCACGTTTATCCTGATAGATAACAAAAACAGACAGAAAACATGTTGTGTGACTTTAGAGGCATAATAGTAAGACCTATATATCGTATGAAGCTTGCATGTTCTCCCCAGGCTTTCGTGAGTTTGGATTGGATTGGATTAGCTTTTATTAGTCTCACAGGGAGAGCAAAGGAAAGAAATAAGAAGAAAAACAAAATACAGGAGCTGCTGTAAAGGCAGCCACTGTCACGGCACCGTCTTGAAGTTAAAAAAAACAAAATAACAAATAATACGACACAACACAAAAGACACAGACAATCATTCAATCTTAAGCACTTTCTGCACCCTCTTTGTTGTATGAAGCAGAGGATGAAAGCATCCTTTTCACCAGTGGATCAGGAACGTCATGGTGACATGTGCACGTCTGCTACAAGCTAAATGTTGCAAGCAAACACGAAGCTGTAGCATCCATTGACGAAAAGTCACTGTCTCACATCTCTTGTCCCACGTAAATCCGCTTCAATTCCAAGCCGCGACAGTTTACTCAGGTTTCCTCCCACATTCCAAAAACATGCATGGTAGGCTGACTGAACACTTGAAATTGTCCCTGGTGTGAGCGTGAGCATGTTTGTCTCTGTGTGCCCAGCGATTGGCTGGCAATCAGTTCAGGGTGTCGCCTGCCTATTGAGGATAAGCGGATCAGTAAAATAATGGATATAAGGATATATTTAAATTTGGTGGTCATGTTTCAACTGTGTGTAATGTTAGAGTGGTTTTCGGTGACATCAAATTTAATTTTTAGGAATCCATCATTGGTTGTTTTGATGAAAAGTTAGATCCACAAAGCTACTGTATGTTAATGTTGGTCATGGTGGTGGTGGTAACTGTCCAGCGACGATTTTTTTGTTTAGGTCAAAAGTTTGAGAATGACTGAAAATGGGAAAATTGTACAACACTGGATTGTGACTCTCACCACTAGAAGGCAGCAGACATCCATGTGTCTAACTCCTCCGGTGGACTTGCTCTGATTAAGCTGTATCTGCTCCCTTTGAGCCCACATTCCCCACAACTGTGTTTGCGGGTCTGGAACAATGCAGATTTGGGTCTGTGGGACCATGTTAGCTTCAGGGGGAATCGAGCGGCTGTAAATCGGCCCTAATTTGTTAGCTGTCAGCACAACACTATGCGTTTCAGGGAACACGTCGTGGCCCACGGCCAGCCAAGGAGGAGATTGCCTGCCACTCAGGGTCAGATTCTTGGCGAGGCCTCCAGGTTGGAGGAGAGTGGAACATTAAAAAAATGACTTCCAGAAGAAAATCTGTTTCTTTCTTTTTTTTTTTCCTCAGTGGATTGTAGCCCTCATGTAACACTGCAAACTCGACACAGAGCAAGCTAAGTGAATAAGAAGTGGGGATATGCCTGTGCATGTGCTTTTTTTTCAAATTTCTATAACCCGTTTTATATTCTGAGAACGAGGCACCGCAACCCAATCCAATTCTCATTTGTTTTCTGTAAAAACACACCATGTCCGAGTGCCTAATAGGCCGTTAAATGCTGTCTTGGATTGTCCTGCTGCTGCTGTCAATCGGTGTCACAGTGGGAATAATAATCATCTCAATGTTGACTATTATCATCTCAAATCCTGTTATCGTTAATTAAAATTTTGGCTTTCCTGGAAAACCCAATGCCCCGTGGGCTGTACACTACCCACAAAGAGCTTTTGATCCAATCCACTGTGTATTTGTACAAACAAATGAAGCCTCAATGGACCTCTTAGGAAAAGGCCAAAAACCTACAACCCACAAATGATTATAATTTATGATCATAATAAGACCGTGACAAAACTTTGGCTGGCATCTGTTAAAGTCCCGTGTTTTCCTTTCGTCCTGTCTAATTTGTTTTCAATCATTAGTCATGCACAAAAATAAAAGTGAAGAAAAAAGCCTACGCTTGGGTGGGGTGGGGAAAGGAAACTTATTGGGACTGTCGCAAATGTTCCGTTTTTGTCACTCATCTGTGCAGTTGGTTCCCCCGACATAATTATATAGTGATCCGGGGTTAGGATTTTTCATCTCCCCTGGGATGTAATGTGAGACACCTGGATTGTGTGCACTAGTAGACCCGCTATGCAAGTCTTAAAACTACAAAGGAACACACATACATGGTAAAATACGATGTTAAAAAGGGGACTGACAACAAACGTTTTCTGCATATTAAACCATGTGATAGCACAATGGTAAAAAAAAAAACACGTGTCGTTTAACTAACTACCCCCAAGATTTTCTACACACAACCACCAAACATTTCTGTTATATTTTAATATTCCTAACGAACCATCACGCAAACAGAACTCAAACTAATAAGCACTATCACATGTCCTTGAAGGATGAGACTCCTGCTTTGCTTGGGAGCTGCGTCTCCTCACATGAAAACTTTCCTCCTAAAATTGCTACATTTCATTTGTCCTTCTCTTATTTTTGTTCAAAAAAATTGCAGGTGTGTGTGTTTCTTACTGAAAATGGATTGCCTGTAAAGTGTCCTTGAGAGTTTTGAAAGGCACTTAGAAATTAAATGTACATATTATTATTAGTATTACTCTCTTGTTAATCGACGCATTTGTGGTTTTTATGTTTCTGTCCAGACGGGGAGTACATCCGCCTAACCGGCCCCCCAGGTCCACCCGGCCCACCTGGTCCTCAAGGTACAAATGTCAACCGGTCCCACAACATTGCAATTACTGTATTCCTAATCCACATTAATATCAATAATCTTGGACACTAATTGCATATAGGCCCGTTGGGTCCGAGGGGTCCCATTGGGATTCCAGGCATACCTGGACAGAATGTGAGTACCTTTCATCGAATATTAATCAGTAAATCAGGAAGTTCTTATGAATACGCCATCTTTGTCTTTGACCCAAGGGCAAGGACGGCGATCCCGGTCAAACTGGGATTCCTGGACCGAGAGGTGACCCAGGTCAAAGGGTGAAGCTGATTCCTTCGTACAAACGTTTGACCTCGGGATCTGTTATGCGGCTGAACAAATTGATTAGATATTATTTCTTAGTAAATACTCTCTGATGTCATGTGATACGAAAGGTGAAGCAGCTTTTCTTCAAAGGCTCTCGCTCCAGCTTGTGACGAATCCCCACAACCCCCACCCCGGCCCCTCTTTGTCCAAGGCCACTCTGCTCCCCTCTCTTATGGCCCTCGAGCTTTAAATCTGATCCCAGTGCAGTGATTTAAGACCGAGGTCTGCTGAAGAGCAAGATGAGTGTATAAAGTGTTAAAATATCTGCTGTCTTTTTCTTTATTCCTGCATCCTCTAGGGGCCAGCTGGAGAAACAGGCGAGCCGGGCCAAGCTGTGAGTACAGTGTACATTTTCAGCATTATATGAAGCAAAAAAAAAACAATAAAAACATGACAAGATGATTGACTCGTTCTTTTATAGGGACAGCCAGGGCCCAAAGGAGAGCCAGGTGAAAGCTTCAATGACGTAAGAAACATTTGCTGTTTTACTTACATTTACACTATGTATACCGTATTTTTCCCGTGTATAAGACGCACCGGAGTATAAGGCGCATTCCTAATGAATGGTGTATTTTCAAACGTTTTCCATATACAGTAAAGTCTCGTTATATCGATATTCTCGGGAGTCGGAAATAATATCGATATAACCGGACTATCGATATATCCGATCCTGCGGCATGTAAATTTTCTCCTTGCGTTCATAGAAATAGTATCGTAATAAGCAGTACTATCGATATAACCGATATCGATATAACGAGACTTTACTGTATATGGCGCACCGGAGTATAAGGCACACCTTCAATGAATGAAGAAAAACATTCCAAATATAATATATAAATATATGTTTTCCAAATATAAGGCACACTCCATCATAAGGCGCTACAGTCGAGGCTGCAGTTACACATTACTTCTTCTACAAGGGGAAATGGTGTCAGTGGCCGCTGACAGGAGGTGCGAGACCTGTTGGGGCTCAATATTACTTCCCATATAAGGCACAGGGTCAACTTTTGAAGAAAATAAAGGCTTTTGGGTGTGCCCAGAAAATCAAAGAAGCACAGATAACGGCTGAAAAAACGTTTTCACCGGAAAATACGGTACACTTTTTACAAAATTGTAGAGTAAAGGCTCTTAAACAGGGGTCTCAAACTCAATTTACCCGGGGGCCGCTGGAGGCAGAGTCTGGGTGAGGCGGGGCCGCATCGGTTTTTCCACAAGAAAATCACAAATAAAACATTCCAATGTTCTCAAAATCTTTATTTTTAACACATAAAAAATGAATTAAACGAATAAATGGAAAACTGAATACAAAATAAATGAACCAGTAATAAATAAATAAAATAATTTAATGATCATAAGGCAGTTACAGACGACTGAAAAAAACCACTGGAAAACTATTTTAATACAGTTTCAAATGTCTGTATTTACAGTTCTTTAATCTTTAACTTTCTTAACATAAAGAAAATATTGAACATGAACTGTTCTAAACATTGCTTATCTTGCCTACTTGTTCAGCTCCACACACCCGTTTCATTCATATCAATCATGCGGGCCGCACTAACATTAATCTTTCATATCAATGCGGGCCGCAAAATATTCTTTCGGGGGCAGCATTTGGCCCACGGGCCGCAAATTTGAGACCACTGCTCTAAAACAATCATCATTTTACTAGAATGAAATCGTAATGTTGTCTGAATTAAAAAAAATACAAATCAAGCACAGATTTATCTCCTAGTGGTCCTAGAATAGTATTAATCACATCGTACGATGTACAATATACAATCACACATATAAAAGAAAAGTTAGTATTTTAAAAGTTGTATTTGCATTTAGTGTATCTAAATGAAAGTTATTGTACTCTTTGTACTTGAATATACTGCACGACAAAGGTGATTCAAAGATGATTTCATGTTACAAAATCTTATTGACAAGAATACTGGAATTATTTGTTAATTCTGATTATGTAGGGAAAAAAAGTGCCGATACCGTTAGCATTTTTACAACAATTAAATCCCGCTGTTACAAGAAGAAATACCTGATATGAGAAAAGACTTGTGTGGAACACGCTCCCCTGTTAATTTTGACATTCTCAATTCAAGCCGGATGCGATCCCACAACTCAGGGAGGCTTTGAAGATCCTGGCCGAGCGAGTCCTGATCATGGAGCACATGATGGGCATACACGGTAGGAGTGAAGCCAACAACTCACATTTTAGTTTGCCTGTCGGGTAACATTGACATTCCAGAGTCAACTGCCATTTGCTCAGTAGAACTTGAACATGCGCTTATTTTAATAAACAAAAACCAAGATTCAAGAAAAAAAAATGTAAATGGCGAACCACAAACATTCTAGGGTCCATGATAGATACAATACAATAAAATACACTACATATTGATTTATATAGCGCTTTAACAACAGCTGAAGCTGCAACCATGCATAAATGGAAATGCATTTTACTTTAATTAATTTCAAATACAGCTGAACTATATTGCAAATCATTACACCGGATGAAGAAATGTAACTTGAGGGACAATTTTGCAACATTTAAGGACCACTGACACCATTTTTTTTGTTTCCTAACTGACATCAGAAAAATGTTTTATAGCTTCAGAATTAGAAAACCTTTATTGGTCCCACAATGGAGAAATTTGCATCTAAAATACCCAAAACACAGGCTGATATTTTTAATAAAATGCAAAACACCAATAAAAATGAGTCAAAGTGTCCCAAAACTACTTCAAAATGGCGAGTTTCAGAAGGTCCCGCCCCCTTGTTCGTGACGTCACGCCAAGACGTCTTGCCTTGCTCAAGAATCAAAACAATGGCTTCAGATTCGGAGAAGATGCTTTCTCGTTAATCATCCAGTTATGAATATGATTCAAATAGTTCTGAATAGGAACGCATAAATGTTTGCAATCGATTAAAGAAGTCCTTCCGGATCATTTTGAGGCGTCTGGACTCCAATGTAGGTCCCAGAAATTGCACAAGATGGCGCCCAAGCTCCGTTGAAAATGGGCTGATTTGTCTGCTGGGAATTTGTGTCAACTAGTATCAAATAGTAGTCTTAGTGCAACACACAACCATTCACTATCGTGTTATTTATGTGTTTTCCTTCTAATGTCACCATCAACACGATGTTTTCAGACCAAACAAAGTACCCAAAATGCATTGTGTGTCAATTTCTCGGTCAGGGGCGTTCCTGATGTCATGTCACGTCAGGAATCGTCACCAACTTGTCCGGCGGCGTCGGTTGTCTTTTAACTCGTTCACTGCCATACACGAATTTATTTGGGAATTGAAAATATGACGTAGATTTTGTTCTGTTTTTTTTTCCATGCTTGAGTGCCGACAAAGTGCTGGCAATGTCCTCGGCAATGTTTTTTCTTTTCCACAAGGGGGCTGAACTTCCCTTTTTTCCATGATAGCGCTTTGTTACAGCTTCAGCTGTTGTTAAAGCGCTATATAAACCATTCTGTATGACATATTGCACTTAATTTTGGACAGCTGCCCTCATTTCAAGCTCATATAACTCCAGACCCATATAATTTAGGAATTAACTTGTTTTTTTTCTGACGAAAGACAAAAGTCTAAGGTTTCTTACGCTGCATTGAATATTTATGTAGTCCTAAAACGCAATATTCTGTGGGTCGTGGAATTCAAGTGACAATGACAAAAACCCTGGCACTGGAGTGGACACATTTTTCCCCACGTCTGGCAGTGAATGAGTATATATCAAAGCATCCGATGTGACTGAGGCGTCTTTGTCCCCGCACAGGAATCCCAGAGGGATCCGGTTATGACGTGGTTGTGGACCCACAGAAGAAAACCAAACGCCGCTAAACTGCTCACAGAACCTCACCGGCGGGGATACAACAACCATCTCCTGTTTAAGGCAATTGCAATGTATATTTTTGGCTGGATCTTTCTTTTTTTGTTTCCTCACACTTTTATTGCCTTTTTATCACCATAAGTATCCGACTGACTTCAATATAATACTTCATAGTTCCTTTTTTGGCGCGACTGCAGCGGGATTACAGTGTACACATGTGTAGTAGCAGCGCTTACATTGTGTCAGGCAGTGAAATATAAGCCCATAAAGTATTATGAGGGTCTCGGCTTCTTTCTTTCCACAGATAAAAGACGACCTAGTAAACACATCAGTTTCGCTGGCTTGCGCTGGCAAAGTTCCCCAGGCTGCGACAGGAGAGTTTCCTGAGAGCCGGAGACCAAAAACATACTGTTTAGTGTCAAACATTCCCTCGTAGCATCCTCAAAATTCATCTTGTGTAGCCCTGTCAAACATATTTCTTCTTTTTTTTAAACTCTCTGCATCTTTAAGGCCGAGGTAAGACACGAGAGGCTGCCAACAGCGTCTGCTTAAAATGACAAGTTTGCTTTTTGCAGTCTACATCTGGAGAAAGCACATCTGGGAAGTAATTTATTTTCCTCCTTCTTCTCTTCTTTCACAACCTGACAGCATTACATCATCATAAACGCCTCAGAGACCGGCTGCTTTGCTATATCAAGTCCCCTCAAATAATAAACTTAGATGACATGCTATGTATAGTTTAAGACCAATATGGGTTCAAGTGTGAGCCATATTTTCAATTAAAGTGCATTTTTATTGTCTGGCCATGTGGAAATGACTAAGTGGAGAGATCGTGTAAAGTGGAATTCTATTCCTTTTTTCACACTGCGGACAAAAATATACAAAAATGATAATTTAGTCAATGCATTCCAATATACAGTTTTTTGGAGTTCATTGAAATACACTAGGTCAGTGTCTCTGAACATTTTCACATAAAATATCATCTCCAAAAAATACCTGACTTTTCAAGCACTACCATACAATAAAACTGAGTTTTTTTTTTATATTATATTTATGATGCTAAACAGCATCATAAATATTATTGTAAGGCAATGGCGTTTAATGCATCGGTTGAACATAAACTCACTGCTTAAATGTTAAAAAAAAAAATGTATTTGAATAATTGTTTTCTTCACATGTATGGCACATAATAGTTTTATGAAAATTCATGTTTAATTAAAAACAAATATTTTTGAAATCTTAAATATCAACGCCTCATACGGAAAAGAAGATACACGCACTACTTCAACAATCAGAAGTGTGTGTAAAGGCCACATGGCACTACATTAGGTACGTTGATGATCCTAACCTTTTTTTTCTGCAATGAAATCTGCTCTTTCACAGCTAAAACATGCTCAATATTAGCACCATTATAATGCAATGTTTCTTTTTCTTTTTTTTAATTTGTTGCATCGCTCACCAAAACACCGGAAATTGAACTTATATGCACATAATAATACTTGTTAAATTGATATGAACAGTTGCTGAATTTAAACTAGTAAAATGTCCAGTGTATGTAATGTACTCTGTACCCTAGATGGGCTATCATTTTACTGTCTTTGCATAATTGAAAAAAAAACCAAATAAATCATACTCTGACTTCAGTTTTTTTTCTTGGCTATTCTAACCAATGTGGTGATAGATTTGACCAAAAAAAAATCTTGATTTTGTATTTTTTTCAGGTAGAATTTTGTGCTCAACGTGGATCGCTAATGATCACAGGGAATACAGTAAACACCCTCCTACTGCAAATAGAGGCCTGCCTCATCGTATCAAGGGGCAAAAAAAAGATTAGTAGCTGCTAACCGAAAGAAGGAGAAAAGGAAGCCCACTGTGGACGTTACCCTTGAGCAGAACCAGATGCGGCATTTCAAAGAGGTTCAATAGAGTTTGTGTGCTGGTGAGAGTATATCAGGTATGACTGGCTGTCTCTCTCCATTTGTGGAGCCGCAACATTTCGCAGGCCTCCATTGTCCATGGTACGCATTTTGCTTCCAGTTTATTTTTCTAATTCATTCACCTGAGTAGTTGTTACTGTCTGTTTATACAGTGAGACCTCAACTTACGAACTTAATTGGTTCCCAGACAGAGTGTGTAAGGCGAAAAGTGTGTATCTCAAAAAAAAAATCCCATAGGAAACCATTGAAATGGGAATAATCCGTTCCCGGGTTTCCATAAAATATACTTTTCAACTAAATAAGGCTTAAAACTACACACAACATACCTTATTCTATGTATAATAAATGTGCCATTGTATTGTAATGAAAGAAATACACTGCGTTGTATCATAAAGTCACTTTATTTACATTTGTGATGGTCATTGATGGCTTGATGGAATGGCGTTGGAGGTCGAAGGTCAAAGCGAATTGCTGTTTGGAAAGTGAGGCGCATTACATGAGGACTGTAATTAAAGAAATAAACTGTGTTGTTAAATAAAGTTTTATTTACCTTTTTGATGGTCGTTGATGGCTTATGGAAGGAGAGTCACCTTCCATAAGGACTGTTGGTAACTTAACCTCTGGTGCTGTTCGGTCGTGTGCTTCCGCCGAAAATCACTCCGCCAGCCGTGGTGGGTGTGTATTATGAAAATAGTGCTTATTATAAGGTTTAATTTTCAGAAATTTGACGTTTGTAAGACGAAAAGTTTGTAAGATAAGGTGTTTCTAAGTTGAGGTCTCACTGTATATGGAAATGGATGAAGAATGTTCACTAATATCATCAGACAGTTGAAACAGACAAAACCCCGAAAAAAGATTGCTCTATAGCTTACCCAAACGGCATACACAAAACTTAAAATACCTTAACCCACGTTTGAAATATGAGAGACCACATGATGAGCGAAAAAAATCGGGATGTGGCGAGGTGACTCATAGCACGTTTAACAATTTCTTTCGTAGTCCCAACTTTGACCTCTGAGAGGCAGTGTGGCACCACAGCGCACCCACACTAGTGGATTATTCAAAGAAGAAGAAGCATTAGCAAACTGTATTGTAAAAAGAGATTGTATTTACAAAGATAGCTCAAATAATTATTTGTAAAAAGTAGGTAGAACTACTCGAGTGTTGACTAACCGGTAAGTTATATTTTTTTTCCAAGTAGATAATGTACATGAAAAAAACGTGCAAATTCAAATACAGTTCAACAATATGACTTTAAATACGTCTGTATAAGCTCTCAGTCGTACAGTAGTGGTCCATCGATGAAAAGGTTTCTTCAGCCGTCATCTATACTTCTTTGAAGGTGTCGGACGTTTCGCTTCTTATCCAAGAAGCTTCGTCAGCAAACTAAAGTCTTCCTGCTAGTTTCGGCCCTATATATATCCCTACTCTCCAGACGTGGTGGTGCCGGACACTGCAATGATAGGTCCCAGTTCCAAGGTTGTGGGGAGCAGAGGACTACTCCCTGTGGCTCCACTGATTGCTTTTATTGTCCTGACTGACGACTGGCCTGATTGCCCTATTATTACCTCAGCAGTCCGACACCACCATATCGGTTTAGTGAAGGATTTAGCTGTTTTATGAAAATGTCTTCTTTTACTCCCCTTTCAAACCATTACTCCCCTTCCGGCACCGCCACGTCTGGACAGTAGGGATATATGGAGGGCCGAAACTACCAGTAAAACTTTAGTTCGCTGACGAAGCTTCTTGGATAAGAAGTGGAACGTCCAACACCTTCAAAGAAGTACAGATGACTGCCGAAGAAACCTTTTCATCAATATAACTTTTAAACAGTCTATTTTTTTAATCTAAAAACCCCAAATCAAGGCTAAATTCTACCTCAGTAAAAATGACCCCAAACGAACATATTTGTAAACACGTAAAATTGCTGATTGTTATTTTTTTCCCCCTCAAAAAATCTACTCTGCACCCATTGAGGACTGCTTTTCGTCGGGGCAGATGCTGATGATGCGTGACATCTACTTTTTTTGGGTCGTCGTCCATTCATGGAGTTTCTTGAACCGATCTCGAAGGTAAATATACATTTCTGTCATGTTTCTCATAAATGGGTCGGGTTAACATGTGACTGCTTGGCTCCATTCGATTGGCGAAACACGATCATGTGACAAAAGCCTCACCAATGAATGAAAATAACGCCTTGCAACAATAGATACCTGAAGATAAAAACACAAGGAGCAAGTGCATTGTAGCTCATTGTAACATCGTTAAAAAACAGCTTTAATTAACATTGATGGGCCGAACTCATTAGAGAGGGGACCGTGGCTTGTCTCCAGATTGTTTGCGGCAACACTACAAAAGCAACATTCTCATCTGCTCTGTCGTCAAACTACAGTCCATTTTAATTTGAATTCCCTTTATCCTGCACGATTGTATATTAGCTTGTCAGCAGCTGACAACTTTGGCGGTGAGTCGTTGCCAAGCAACAAGGTGAAAGATTGAATTCATCAATATGAGATTCAGAGGTGGTGGTGTGCTGAGATGAATACTCGATTGTAAAGTATTTTTAGTAGATTTAAATCAATGCGTACTTTCACCCCGCCCCCCTTTTTTTTTTGACTAATTGCGCTGTTCCGATCACCCCCACGGGCTAGAGACCCTCTAATCTCATTTGTACGGCAACAGATGGTTCTCCTAAAAACATCCGCCGACTGGGGACTTTAAAGTGGGACCGGTAGATGAAAGCATCTCATTGACAGACATACTGAATTGCGCTGTGCTTATGGAGCAGTCCCACGTAAACAAGTACGCTTTACGGGTGAAATAACACAGTGCTGACTTGAGATATGAGTGACTCAATTTACAAGTCAATTGCATTTTTTTTAACTTGTAAGCAAACATTTAGGATGAAACAATATGGGCAGTGAATTCAACCCACTTTTTTATCCTATGCATAGAATGACTTGTTTTTAAAAATTCTAAATACATATACAGTAAAGTCTCGTTATATCGATATTCAAGGGAGTCCGAAAAAATATCGATATAACCGGGACTATCGATATATCCGACCCTGTTTGCATGTAATTTTCTCCGTGCGTGCATAGAAATAGTATCGATATAACCGGGACTATCGATATATCCGATATCGATATAACGAGACTTTACTGTATTTAAATTAGAAATTTTGGGGGTCCATTACAATTTACAACGACAAATATATTAATTACCGTATTTTCAGGTGTATAAGGCGCACCCAAAAGCCTTAATTTTCTTCAAAAGATGACCCTGCACCTTATATGCCGGTGCACCATATATGCATTTGAAAATACACCATTTATTGGGGGTGCTCCTTATATTCCAATGTGTCTTATACATTAGAAAATACGGTACTTGCAAACCATTTGACTGTTTTACAATATTTTGTCATGACCTATTTGTTGATTTTTAAGGGGTTTTTTTTTTGCTATTTTTTGAGCCAATTGTGTTTTTTTTACATTGTTTCAACATTGATTAAAACACATACAAGGCTATCGAACTATTTGTTTTAAAAAAGTGACTGATTTTTTAGAGTTGATATTAGCTGATTCAATTGTCAAGCCAATTTAGCAATTCTACTCTAAATATTACCCCGATCACTTACAGTAGCTTTAAAAGTCTTCTTCTTCATTTGTGACTCCATGACAGTCTGACAGTCCTGTACTGCCTCCTGATGGCCAAGTCACACACAGCAGAATGTTGCGATTATTTAATCATAATGCACAACCATAGTTTTTACACAATTTTATGGTGTTATTGTTTGATAAAGAAATATAGAATGAGATTTTACTGATTAAAACGCATTATATTTTTTGTTGTTGTTGGCTTTAGGGAAGAAGCTGCAATTAATTAACTCATTCACTGCCAGACATGTGCAAAAATGTGTCCACTCAAGTGCCAGGGTTTTTGTCACAGTCACTCGAATTCCAGAATATTAAGTTTTAGGAATACATAAACATTAAATTCAGCGTAAGAAAACTTATACTCTCTTCTTTCATCAAAAAAAATAGTTATTTCAGAAATTATATGGGTCTGGAGTTATATGAGCTTGAAATGAGTGCGGCTGTCTAACATACAATGCAATACATACATATTGGTTTACACAGCGCTTTAACAACAGCTGAAGCTGGAACAGAGCGCTAACATGGAAAAAATGGAAATGCTGCTCTGTTGTGGAAGGGGAAAAAACATTGCCATAGGCCATGGCCAGCGCTTTATCAGCACCCAAAAAAAACCCGTCATATTTTCAATTCCCGAATAAATTTGTGAATGGCAGTGAATGAGTTAATGGCATTCCCATTCATTTCAATGCGAAATCATGATCCAAACATGACCACCGCAATTGGAGTTTTCACATTCTCGTCTACGTGTGCCAAAAGTCCGTGTGCAAAAAAGGCGACAAATAAAAGAATGCAATCTGACGGCTGGTTTCCCATGACTGTGTCTTGCCGGCCTATGCACCTTCCACTCTGTCTCGCTGATGCCTCCTGTATGATTAGGATCATCCATCTTACTGTCAAAGGCAACAAAAAAGGGCAAGAAAGGGGGTGGGGGGGAGGTGGGGGTGCATCGTCACATGCGCTCACCGTCCCTCATGTCCAGTAAACAAGCCAACGCAGTCTGCAAGCAGAGGTAAACAACCAACAGCTTCGATTGGCTTTGTATCAGGAACGGGTGTGGGCGTGGATTTTTCGGGGTCGTCCGCGGCTGCCCATTATACTGCATGATCAGTCACTGGAGTGTACATAGGGGCGGGGGGCAGGAGGGGTGGGGTGACATGTCTGATCTTGCAGCTGATCAAAAGGCACCAGAGACTTGCTCCCTTGTGGCCGGGCAAGCAGGGCCCTCATATCAACATGTCTCTGTTCAGTAGACAGGAAAAACAAGAAGAAAGAGAACGGGAAGCGGGTGGGGGGGGTTTGATTGGTAGGGGGGTTGGGAGACATATGGGCTAAAAAAGCACAGATGAAAGGATAGCGAGGGAGACGCGACGGCGGTATACAGGATGACAATAATACATAACTGCGCTTGTATGTTTATTGTCGCTGATGAGGCTTATTAAAGGACAACCGACGCATCCGGACAAGTTGTGTCCATAATTTGTAAAATCACTTCAAATGACTTCTACTGAGCGTATTTTACAAAGATTCCACCGCATATAGCTATATTTTGCCTTTTAAGACTCGCACTGAATATTCAGGAAGTCTTGTTTTCGAGTTGGTGACAAGTCCGTACGTGACGTCACTAAAGGAACGCCCCTGACCGAGATTGTGACACACAATGCATTTTGGGTACTTTGTTTGGTTTGAAAACATTGTGTTGATCTGTGTTGATGGTGAAATTAGAAGGAAAACACATAAATAACGCAATGGTGAATCGTTGTGTTGCACCCAGACTACTATTTGATACTAGTTGACACAAATTCCCAGCAGACAAATCAGCCCATTTCCAACGGGGCTTGGGCGCCATCTTGTGCATTTTCTAGGACGCCGCATTGGAGTCCTGACGGCTCGAATTTATACGGAAGGACTTCTTTAATCGATTGCAAACATTTATGCTTTCCTCTTCAGAACTACAGTAAAGTCTCGTTATATCGATAGTACTGCTTATTACGATACTTTTTCTATGAACACAAGGAGAAAATTTACATGCCGCAGGATCGGATATATCGATAGTCCGGTTATATCGATATTTTTTTCCCGACTCCCGAGAATATCGATATAACGAGACTTTACTGTATTTCAATCAGATTCATAAATGGATGAGTAAGAAGAAAGCCTCTTCTCCGAATCTGAAGCCATTGTTTTGATTCTAGAACAAGACAAAGACGTCCTGCCGTGACGTCACAAACTCTGGGGTCATTTTGAAGTAGTTTTGGGACACTTTAAGTCATTTTTATTGGTGTTTTGCATTTGACTAAAAATATCAGCCTGCGTGTTTTGGGTGTTTTAGATGCTGTATAACGTTTTTTTTTATGTCAGTTCGGAAACCAAAAAATGGTGTCGGTTGTCCTTTAAGACATCTGTGTTAATAACCTCCATGACAGGAAATTGTTCTTGAAACATTATGTGTAATGTTATCGCCACATTTCCTCAAATTATGGCCTGGGGGGTTTATTTACTCAACTGCAAATGGGGGTGGGTATACAGTACATTAGGAGTGCAGATCAAGTCAACAGGAATGACAAATAATCTCCTGTATTATTTCAAAATCAAAGGCATTTTTTTGTTTTGGTAAGGGTAAAAGTTGCAAGATGAGTTTGAAATTATGTTGTGAATTCAGTTAGTGCTAAAATTATAGTTTATAATTAGAACTGTGTAAATTACTGGACATTTTGCTCCTCATCCAAAGAGCTTCGTCAGCAGACTAAGATTGTGCCGGTAACTAGCCCTATATATAACCCTAGTGGACAAAGGTGGCAGTGCCAGATCTCTGCTCCGATAGGTCCCTGCTCTAAGGTCGGGGGAGCAGTGGACTACTCCCTGAAGCTAATCTGATTACTTCTTTTGTTCTGATTACTTCTTTTGTTCTGATTAACTTCAGGAAGTAGTCTACTGCTCCCCCAACCTTAGAGCAGGGACCTATCAGAACAGAAGTCAGGCACCACCACCTCTGTCCATTAGGGATATATATATATAAGGCCAGCGTTACCAGCACAACTTTAGTTCGCTGACGAAGCTTTTCGGATGAGGAGCGAAATGTCCGACACCTTCAAAGAAGTACTGATGACGGTTGAAGAAACCTTTTCATCGATGGACCGGACCACTCCACTCCTGAGAGCCTACACAGACATATATTACTAGTACTTTTTCAAAATTAGCCCCAGGGCTCTATCCCAGTCCCCTCTAAGTTGTAGGTGTTTTGTTTACTGTATGCTAGCAGTCCTCAGGACTCAAACCATCGAGTTAAGTCACGGACCACATGGGTGCGTCCTATGGTCTTCTGCAGTGCCCTGCAGGCGGTGCAGTAGTGTTCTCCCCAGAAGGCGGGCTGGCGCAGTCCATAGCCGGTTCTCCAGCGCAGGTGCCTCAGCAACCGTTTCGGGTCTCGCCTGAGCGCCAGCAGGTACAAAGCCAAAGCTTTGACAGAGGAGAAGTCCTCCACATGGATGAAGGCCTCGGGCGGTAGGAAGCGCTCGTAATTCTTCCGGGCAGGACCAAGGACCACGGGCACGGCTCCGGCCAGCACAGCGTTCCAAAGCTTCTCTGTGATGTAATCGGTGTGTTGCGAGTTCTCCAGGGCTAAATAGAAATGGTAGTGCTTTACCAGACGCACCACGCTTCCGAGGCCTTCCGGGATGCTCTGTCCAGCTCGGCCAAACACGTCCACCTGGATGTACTGGCTGAGTTGGTAATAGAAGGCCACTCGGGCCTGCGAATCCACCCAGTTGCTCACCACCCACGCTATCAATCCAGGACGAGAAGTTCTAGAAGGTTCTGATAGCGGGTGCCCGCCGCCATGCTTGCGAACCAGGTAGCCGTAAGGGAGGAAGATGTCAGAGTCGGCCCGGTAGGACATGGTGAGGTTAAAGCGATCCTCCAGGCGCCATAAAGCTGGCGTGTGAGCGGGTGACTCATAATTAAGCCATATCCACTTCTGCCCCGACGGCCGGCCCACTTCCGGCGGCATTTCGGAGCTACCCGAAACGACATCCCGGTGGTGCACGAGCACGCCGTCGGCGCGCGCGTACGCGAGCCGGTCGTCTGTCAGCACGCAGCCGTCGACGCCGTAGAGCGCCAAACAATCCGGAAGTGGCCGCTTCCGCCCGAATGGATGAGTCCAAATCAAGAGCGTCACTTCGGGAGCTGTCGCGGCCGGCTCTTGAGCGAGCGGCTCGGGTAATTGCTGTAAAGAAAATCCCAGGAGGACGAGGAAAGCGGCGGCCACTAGGCCCGCGGTAAGAAAGTGCCAATCACATTTATACGAATCGGGGCGCCTCTTGGAGCATGCGCGGGTACGTCTTGTCCAAACTCCCATAGGTGCCCTTCACCCCCGATTCCCAGGTCACCTTGTCGTCGTCGTCATGGCAGCCTTAAGCCTTTTAAAAACTTTAATCCTGCTCGCAGTGGTCCAATGGAGACGCAAACATTTGCTGGCGGGTTCCTGGTGCCTGTCAATGAGCCTTTTGTGACGCCTACAAAGCTTCAGAGGGCACTTCGAAACTGAGTAAACATCGACGCCACAGCTCAGGAAATACGTTACTTTTTTATGATATGATTCTCAAGTACACCCAGAGTGTACCTTTGAGTTGAAGCAAAGATAAGGTTCGAATAGTTACATGGCAGGTTATAATAAATAGTGTACAGGAAGGACGCCACCCACACTGTGCCCCAATTTTTTAATCCACAAAAGCGTCTCAAGGCATTATTTTTTCACCCAATTTTTACAGTGGCATACACAAACTAAACATGTGACACTATTTTGGATTTTGATTGAGCGAGTTGCTTGTTCTGTAGCCACAAAGGGACATATGTCTTCTTGTGCTCGCAGAACACGAGTATGTGCTAACATAAAAGTACTTATGTAAAGTAATAATGTTGTTACAATTCATTAGATGAGAACACATTGAACCTCTATTTTAATAAGTCACTTCTTTAGTTTCATGTTAAATATCACACTTGTAAGAAATTCAAATAGTCAGTTCACATATCACAATATCACATTTTCTTCCAATACTGTATTGGGCAGCCCGAATGTTGATGTTAACTCATTCACTGCCAGATAATGTGAATAATAATACAAATAAGAGACTACTAAAGGCAAATCCAATAATAATAATAATAATAATAATAATAATAATAATAATAATAATAACAATAATAATAATAATAATGTTTCATTTATAAGCCCCTTTCAAAACTCTCAGGGTCACTTTACAGTCACAGGATGGTTTTTTTCTGCGGGTGAGCAGCGGCAGCTACATGCGCCAGCGTTCACTCAACCCGGAAGTAACTCAAATGGATAGAAAGCTAGCTAGCCAGCTAACAGATAGCTAACAGATAGCCACCTAGACAGTTAGCTAACTAGCTAGATAGCCATACAGCTAATAAATTACCAGCTACATAGCTAGCTAGCCAGATGTGTCCACTCCAGTGCCAGGGTTTTTGTCACTGTCATTCGAATTCCAGGACCTAAAGAATATTGCCTTTTAGGACTATATAAACATTCAATGCAGAGTGAGAAAACTTCGACTCTCTTCTTTCATCAGAAAAAAAGTTAATTCCTAAATTATATGGGTCTGGAGTTATATGAGCTTGAAATGAGGGCAGCTGTCCAAAATACAATGCAATACATATATATTGGTTTGTATAGTGCTTTAACAACAGCTGAAGCTGTAACAAAGCGCTAATGTGGAAAAAAGGGAAATGCTGCCCCCTTGTGGAAAGGAAAAAAAATCAGAGGCAATGGCCAGCGCCTTATCTGCACCCAAACAAGAAAAAAACAAAACCAGAAAAAAAATCGGGAATGGTTCTCCATGTCATAATTTCAATTCCTGAATAAATTCGTGAATGGCAATGAATGAGTTAAGACTCACCGAAATTGAGCGCAAAAATAAACATCCACCCAATTGAGTTATTATATTATCATTACCCTCATAATAAATATTACAGTTCAGATTCACAGCAATCCTTGCATATTTAGAATCAACAGATGCAGTTATAGGATTATGTATTTGTACTCCATGTGCCGCATATAAAATTTGCATATTTTACAATATATCTTGCTAAACATTGAATGTTTTATCAACATATAGCATGATATTTTCATACCATTTTAAAACATCATACATTGTTATGATGAAGTATTTCTAAGCTTTTTAAACATATATATGGTTAATCTAATTTTATATATTTAATATTTAATTTTTTTTTTTTGCTTATTTGTTTTAAAAACACTGAAATATATAAAAAATAAGCTTATCGTGAATGGCTTGTTCTCTACTAGTACAGTTTGACTACCACTGGGTGTCTCCATACACAAAGTTGTGCTATGGACAGATTTCTCCGATTGAGCCTCGATGAGCAACCACCAACCAACCTGGTTTTCAAGTCAAGTGACACTGTGGGATTATATTGGGGGGGTTGAATCATGCATTATTAATTTTGCCAATAAATAAATATTCTCATCTTTGAATTAGCCACGTCTAGCCGCCACACTTTAAAATGTATGATGTTTTATTCAATTCTGAAAAAAACCCCAAATCCAAACATTAAAAAAAAACTTGGTTTGAATTAAAGGACAACCGACGTCACTTTTTTGTTTTTTAACTGACATCAGAAAAACGTTTTATAGCATCTAAAATACCCAAAACACGCAGTATGATATTTTTATTCAAATGCAAAACACCAATAAAAATGACTTAAAGTGTCCAAAATCTGCAAAAAATTGAGCTGCGAATTGGGCATTTTCAGAAAGTCCCGCCCCCAGTTTGTGACGTCACGCCAAGACGTCTTGCATTGCTTGAGAGTCAAAACAATGGCTTCAGATTCGGAGAATATGCTTTCTTGTTACTCATCCAGTTATGAATATGATTCAAATAGTTCTGAAGAGGAAAGCATACATGTTTGCAGTCGATTAAACAATTTATTCCATGCCATTTTGAGGCAAAATTGGGGAGAAACGATCACCAGAAAAGAGGCACAAAATGGCGACCTCCTGTGGCCACCTCCGTTTCCACATGCTGATAAATTCCTTATATGGAGTTTGGCCACCCTCTTCTGGTGGCTTTTGGGTGCAACACAAGGTTTTCAGACCAA
This sequence comes from Hippocampus bargibanti, assembly GCF_051943395.1. Lineage (NCBI taxonomy): Eukaryota > Metazoa > Chordata > Actinopteri > Syngnathiformes > Syngnathidae > Hippocampus > Hippocampus bargibanti. The sequence goes on from NC_142747.1 coordinate 16,390,567, forward strand.
ATAAGTCCAGAAAAATACATTGATGTGATATGCAGTGGAATCTTTTTAAAATACGCTCAGTAGAAGTCATTTGAAGCCATTTTACAAATTCTGGACACAACTTGTCCGGAGACGTCGGTTGTCCTTTAAAAGACTAGAAAGAAAAAAAAAGTAGTTCCACATGTGAGGTTGTTGTACTGCTGGTGTGAAAATGCCAAAACATCTGCGTTTTGGAAGCCCCCAAATCTGGCAGGAAAAAAAGCACGCTGTGTGTGTTTTTTTTGGACAGCCCCGCTACTCCACCTCCCCCTGACTATCCCCAATCCTATTCCCTCCCCTTTAAGTTTGTCATGAATCCTGGATGGAAGCATAAAACACGGAGCGGTGGGAGGAGATGAAGTCTCCACTGGGTCCTCCTCCCTGTGACATTCATTCACTTTTACTCGGTGTGAGGTTCAAAAAAAAAAAATCAGAGCAACTGCACGTCTCTGTGTCAGATCAGCTAAACCCGGAAAAGGTTTTGTATTCTTTTTGCATTATTTATTCCCTCCCTCCCTTCCTTACCCTCCCCCATCCCCTTCTCCCTTTCAGCAGAACCATTCTATTTTCAGACGATTCTTCATCTGATGTTTATCTGTGGCTGGCGAGAAACAACAACAGTCTGCTTCCCCGGTATTATTAACACGTGTATGTCTCGCCGCAGAAGCAGCCAAGGCTAGCGTGGTCTGGGAGTGACGTGCGGACGGCGTTGTGCGGTCTCCTTTCACAATTTCAGAATCTGCGATTGATGAAGGAAACAGGGCAGTAAGTCCAGTTGCAGCAGTATCACGAGTTAATTCTTAAGTTTTATGGGTCTGGAGTTATATGAGCTTAAAATGAGGGTGACTGTCCCAAAATGCAATGCGCTTCAACAATAGCTGAAGCTGGAACAAAGCGCTAACATGGAAAAAAAAGGGAAATGCTGCCCCCTTGTGGAAAATAAAGAAAAAAACATTGCCAGAGGCCATGGCCATCGCTTTTTCGGCACCCAAGCATTAAAAAAACAAACCCGAACTAATTCGGGAATGGCGCTCTACGTCATATTTTCAATTACAATTCGTCAATGGCAGTGAATTAGTTCATGTGGTTTTCTGTGTGTTTTCCCCATTTTTAAACTGAACCACAAAAACACGTCGTGATTGTCAAAGAAGATAGCCACAAAGAATAAGACATGGATGAAAATGAGGAGATTTTTTGGTATCCTTCATTTCTCAGTGAAAGGCTCGTCATCAAAATGTGCCTTTGCGTCCTATGATGGCATCTTGGTGTCAAGCATCGATGTTGAACTGATTGGAGGAGTTTCAGTTTGTCAGGTTTAAGCTTTGTGTAATAGAAAAGGGTGTGCCATCTTGTGGTATTTTATGGGATGACACAATTTCAGTGTGCGTGTCACTTCTCACTTAGCATCATAAAGTGCGTCAGAGCATGGAGACGTATGCAAGATACAATCTGAATGTTCTGTGATACCTCGGTTTACGAACCCCTTGGCTTATGAACTTTTCGGTTTACGACTATTAAATTTATGAAAATTTTACCTTGGCATACAAACGATTTTTTGGGATACACACGGAGCTGCCACAATGAGTGATGTGTCGTTTGCAAATGAGCCCGTTCTCCTAACAAGAAAATGGCAGATAGCTTGTTTTGGTCCTCTATTCCCCCCCCAGTCGTTGGTTAAAGCCACGTGATTGGTCAAGAACGCAGCAATGAGGGGGGGATTACGGACAGAGAGAGAGTGAAGCCATTCTCCCAAAAAGAAAATGGCAACCGACACTTTTTTTGTCCTCTATTCCCCGCCCCCAGTCTTCGGTTATTGCCATGTGATTGGTCAAGAACGCAGCAGTGAGGGGGGGAGGTTTAAACATGAAAGAGACAGGCAGACGACAGAGAGTGACAAAATGGATAGAAAACAGTAACATTTGGACTTGTTTCAACTTTGATAATTCAAAGGCAGAGTGTAGACTGCAAGGTTAAAATTCCCATCAATCAGGCTCCACAAACAACCCGCACTAGCCATCTGTACACTTGATGCAAAACGCTATCAACCCAGCTAAACTAAACAAAATTGATGAGGAACAAGGTAAAATTATCACAGAGAAAGCACCTACAAGGGATCATTCCTCGAGATGGTGAAAGAAGAAGGCTATGTTCCTCATCAAGTGTTTAATGCTGAAAAAAACGGCCTCTCAAGCCATCAACGACCATCGTAAGGTAAATAAAACGTCTTTATTATAGTGTACAGTTCATTTCTTTCATTATAATACCATAGCACATTTATTATATGTAAAATAAGGTATATTTTGTGTCGTTTTAAGTCTTAGATAATTAGAAGGTACAAAATTATGTTTTATGAGGACCTAGCACCGGATTATTCTCATTTTAATGGTTTCCTATGGGAAATTAATTTTTGGGATACACACTTTTCGCCCTACACACTCTGTCTGGGAACCAATTAAGTTCGTAAGCCAAGATATCACTGTATATTGGGTGTGCGCCTTATACTCCGTGTGCCTTGTACACCTGAAAGTACGGTAATGATAAGACCGTTTCTAGCTTGGAGAGTGAGCTACAAAAAAAATAAAAATACAATAAGGTGATAGCTTTTTCTCGTGGTGTAAAAGCGACTTGCAGGACTCAAGTAGTCCACAGAGAGCACAGAGAGTTAGTCTTTTACGACGGGACCCCCAGGTCATCACTCATCTTCCCTATTGATTTTCTCTTTTCGCGTTCTCGGGGGACAGGATGTCTCAATTGGTCGCGCCTGGTGTGGGAGTCTGAGCGACAGCGATGAAAACCGGAGAGTAACGGCAGGGCTGCAGAAAGAGAAAGGCAAAGGGGGGGGTTACAGAGACGCTCGCTGACCCACGACCTTAATCATGACCCTATAGGTCGCACCGAAGGTCAGGGGTTGTGTGAAAGTGGCGCAGAGGCGATTCACTACGCTGGCGGGCGTTGATGATCTTATGCAGCCGTGTCGCCTTGTCTGGCGTGATCAGTGTTGCGCGGGCCCCCAAGGGCCACGCATCCGTCTCGGCCACACGAGGCCCCTTTAGAAGCACCTCGGAGGCATGGCTAGGAAGAGGGTGCGGCCAGAACTACTCATGCAGTATTGGGGACGCTGATATGATATACAGGTAACATCGGAGTTACGACCGGGTTCCGTTCCGACAAAACCGTCGTCAGTCAAACGGCCGAAAAGCATTCAAAATGGCCGACGCGAGGATCACGTGATCATAACAAATGACGACACGCTGGCATCTCCTATATGACAGGATAGTATACGATGTCAATCTGTTGTTTTTAAGCAATGTTTTCTATCGAGTACTATTATATACCAAAATGTTAAAATTGAAAATGACTAATTTCAAAAAGACAAGATATCAGGGGTGTAAAGTGCCGTATAATTCGTGATCGTCACATTTTGAAAGTTATGTAAGACAAACATTGTCAATGCATGCATCTTGCATCGTAGCACATTCTTCATATTTACATTGAGATTGTGTATTCTGTTGTTTTGTATTGGGATTTATTAGACTCACGTTGGTCAATTATCATACAAAATTGTTTGATGAATGCTTTTCATTTTTCAGGAACGATACCCGTGTCTTGTCTAAAGTTACCATTCAAAAAGCATTCCACTGAAATATGATCTGCCGCCTGCATTCCGTGTTGTAAAACTCCAGGTTGTAAAACTACCTGTTATACCTTTAGTTGTGTCCACTTTAAATATATTAGAGTACCCGCCGAGTAAACCAGTCTCGGGTAACCAGTAAAACTGTCAAATCAACGCGGTTTAAACAGAAAATATATCAAAATGGAGGGAACAAAATTGTACTTTAAAGGACAACCGACGCCTGCGGACAAGTTGTGTCCATAATTTGTAAAATCACTTCAAATGACTTCTACTGAGCGTATTTTACAAAGATTCTACAGAATATAGATATATTTTACGTTTTAGGACTCGCGCTGAATATTCCAGAAGTCTTGTTTTCGAGTTGGTGACGAGTCCGTACGTGACGTCACTGAAGGAACGCCCCTGACCGAAAAAAAAAAAAATAACGTTATGGTGAATCACTGTGTGTTGCACCAAGACTACTATTTGATTCTAGTTGACACAAATTCCCAGCAGACAAATCAGCCCATTTCCAACGGAGCTTGGGCGCCATCTTGTGCATTTTCTGGGATTCTACATTGGAGTCCTGACAGCTTGAATTACGCAAGGACTTCTTTAATCGATTGCAAACATTTATGCTTTCCTCTTCACAACTATTTGAATCCTATCCATAACTGGATGAGTAAGAAGAAAGCATCTTCTCCGAATCTGAAGTCGTTGTTTTTATACTAGAGCGAGGCAAGGCAAGGTGTGTCATTTTGAAGTAGTTTTGGGACATTTTGAAGTAGTTTTGGGACACTTTAAGTCAGGGGTGTCAAAGTCATTTTTTGCCGCGGGCCACATTGTAGCTATGGTTTCCTCTCGAGGGCCGTTATGAATTTGGGGAACCCATTAGCATGTTTAAATCCTTTCAAATATTACATATAGAGCACACAGCAAATTAATGAATAACTCATTTTCAAATCTGAAGTCAAGAATAATGACTTTCATTGTAGTTGACATCCAAAAATATGAAATTTTGGCTCAGATTTTAGCAATCATCATGGAATTTAAGTTTGATTTGCTTTCGCGGGCCGAAAAAAATGATGTGGCGGGCCGGATTTGGCCCGCGGGCCTTGACTTTGACACATGTGCTTTAAGTCATTTTTATTGATGTTTTGCATTTTCGATGACATAAAACGTTTATCTGATGTCAGTTCGGAAACAAAAAAAAATGGTGTCGGTTGTCCTTTAAAAGTTTGCACTGGCGTGCCGTCGTTGGCTGGTGTCGGTGCCAGATGTGTTTAGCGTGTTGCGGGTTTATAATAATTTGTAGTAGGGTTGATAACACTGAGACAAACTTGTTCCAACATGAGCGCACGTCCCTCTACTACTGCTTCATAGCCAACCGGTGAGAGCCCGGTGAAGCGCTCACTGCAGAGACTGTTTGTGGAAAAGGAGTTCAATGCTAAAAATGTGAGTCACATGACTCAGCAGGGAGTCCGGCGGACAAGTCTGGCTAACAATTCTCAGGTTTGGGGTTTGAATCCCTACTCTGACGTTTTCTTTGATGTGTCATGTTTTTGGAATGTGGGTGGAGGCTATAGTGACCAGTGATCGTTTAAAAAAAGGTTCCACCTTTTGGAGAGAAAAAAAAAATCGTTCAATTTCGATGAGACTGTATTTGTTGGATGGTCATAGTCCTCCCCCCGCCCCCTCCGTGTACTAATGTTTTAAGAGCAAATCAAAAAATATGTCTTTAAAAGAAGTAACTGTACTTGTACTGTAACTATCACATTATCAGACGTCACTGGAAATCGGGAATTGACGACTGTACTGTACTTGCATTAAGCCTGACCTGAATTTCAAGTTTGACTTGATGATAGGTCACATCATAAGTCATGCAAGCCCATGCAACAACTAAAATGAAGAAAATAGTTTTCAGTTCGCACACAACATATTGGACTTAAATGACTCTGTTTCCTAGCAGTTTTAACATATGGTATTATATTGTTCACCTTCTGAGGAAAGAATATCTTATTAGGTGGCTTAACATTTCTGAACATTTGCCAGCCCCCTAAAACTCATTCACTAAATTCATAGGAAAAAAAAAATCCATATCGATACCGATTTAGGTTTACATGTCAGGGAACATGCGGAAAGCAGACATTTTGCATGCAAATTGCATGAGAAAGATCCCTGGGTGTATTTTTGTTGCAGATGCAGCCGATAGCAAGACTGCAATTCTATTTGGCTAAAAAAAAGTAGCTAAAAAAGCGCACTAATTTCACTCTGGCAGAATTTACAGCACATTTGATGGGGAAAAAAAATGAAGAATATATTATGAGCACCTGAGAGGTTACAAAGATAAACCAAAGCAAGTACAGTGAGACCTTAACTTACGAACTTAATTGGTTCCCAGACAGAGTGTGTAAGGCGAAGTGTGTATCTCAAAAAAAAATTCCCATAAGGAACCATTAAAATGGGAATAATCCGTTCCGGGTTTCCATAAAATATACTTTTCAACTAAATAAGCCTTAAAACTACACACACCATACCTTATTCTATGTATAATAAATGTGCTATTGTATTGTAATGAAATAAATACACTGCATTGTATCATAAAGTCACTTTATTTACATTTGTATGGTCATTTATGGCTTGATGGAATGGCGTTGGAGGTCGAAGGTCAAAGGGAATTGCTGTTTGGAAAGAGAGGCGCATTACATGAGGACTGTAATTAAAGAAATAAACTGTGCTGTGAAATAAAGTTTTATTTACCTTTTTGATGTTCATTGATGGCTTATGGAAGGAGAGTCACCTTCCATAAGGACTGTTGGTGCTGTTCGGTCGTGTGCTTCCGCCGAAGATCACTCCGCCAGCCGTGGTGGGTGTGTATTATGAAAATAGTGCTTATTATAAGGTTTAATTTTCATAAATTTGACGTTTGTAAGACAAAAAGTTTGTAAGTTAAGGTGTTTGGAAGTTGAAGTCTTGCTGTACCTGCTCTCCATATGTGCATCGTATGGCACATATATACAGACTGCGAGAGCATTTGATCTGAGTTGCAATGGAATTCTATTTTTAAAAACTGGCCTCTGAGGGGGAAAAAAAAAACATTTTCAAGGCATACAACGGGGCGCCTTTTGACGCGAGAACATGCAAACCTACGGCTCACTGTGAAGGCATGGTCAGCGAGAGTGACGTGTCGGGAGCAGCCGGGGGTCAACTGCAAGGTCAGTTTGACAGGAGTGACACCATAATATACACACTGGCGTGTCCTTCCCAGACAGAGTGTGTAAGGCGAAAAGTGTGTATCCCAAAAATTATTTTCCCATAGGAAACCATTAAAATGAGAATAATCCGTTCCCAGGTAACCATAACATAATTTTCTACTTTCTAATTTTCTAAGCCTTAAAACTACACAAAATGTACCTTATTTTATGAATTATAAATGTGCTATGGTATTGTAATTAAAGAAATAACCTGTACTGTATAATAAAGTCGTTTTATTTACCTTTGTGATGGTCGTTGATGGCTTGATGCAATGGAGTGGCCGGTTTCATCAGCATTAAACACTTGATGAGGAACATAGCCTTCTTCTTCCACCATCTTGAGGAATGATTCCTTGTTAGCTTTGGCAGCTTTATCGTCAGAACTGGCTGCCTCATGATGACGAATGACACTATGAATCCCTGTACGACACCTAAAGTTCTTGAACCATCCATGCTTAGCCTTGAAATCATGATTGGATGACGAACTTCCAGGTTGCCTCTTGACGATATCCGAGTGAAGTTGTCGTGCTTGCTCTGCGATAATTTTACCTAGTTCCTCATCAATTGTGATCTGTTTAGCTGGGTTGATAGCTCTTTGAATCAAGTTTACAGATGGCTTATGTGGGTTATTTGTGGAGCCTGATTGATGGGATATTTTAACCTTGCAGTCTACACACACACACACACACATTATATATATATATATATATATATATATATATATATATATATATATATATATATATATATATATATATATGTATGTATGTATGTATGTATGTGTGTGTGTGTGTTTGGCATACATATATACAAATAAGGTGTGGCATCTATGTCATCTCTTGTGGTATTTCCCATCTTTTATTAGGCCTATGCATTCGTTTTAATTAGAGCAACCCCATGGGACATTTTGAAATGAAAAGTATTAATGCTAAATTAATGATGATCTCGTCCCAATTTCCTCACTAGTGACATAATCATCGTGAAATCATTGTTACGTCTATTAGTTCATATTACTGGCAGAGAGATGAACAAATATATATTTGCAATGAATAAATGATTTTCAAATTAAGTGAAATGAGATCATTTTCGACAGCACATGAGGATGCGTTCAGAGTTACTGATGATTGAGAATGGGCCTCTTTGGAAAGTCATGGCTGAACCTTTATTTCACCTCTGTGGAAAATATCTTCTGGTGAAAGCAAGATGAAAAGGTTCACTTCCTTGAGGAGATTGGGAAAGGGAGCACTGTTAAAAATAAATTGGACTCCACAGTGCGTATCGTTGACTTGTCTCTTGAATGTATTTGCCTACAGTTGGTGAAATTAGTCGGCGTTGCCAAAGTAAAGAAAGATGGTGCTGAACATATCTCCTTTCATTTTCTCACGGTGAGTCTGAGCTAACCCATGCTAAGGGTAAGTTAAAGGTTGCATCCAGGCACCTTTCTTCAGCATTTTTTAAATTCTTTCCACAAGTACTTAGTCACGGGTCATTTTGCTCGGATAGGAACGGAAAGGAAGGTTCCTCAGGAAAAAAAAACCACAGAGATCCTCTGTCTATCTCTATATTTATCTACAGTAGCTATCTATTTGCTTAGCTCTCTATCTACAGCAGGTCCTGGAAAGATATGGTTGAGGGCCACATCCACAGTCTCCGGATGGCCTTTGTAGTGTTCCTGCCAATAAAATAAATATAGAGTATACGGTGCTTTTTTTTATTTTAATGATCTTGCATGTGGACAGTACAAGGTAGCAAGAAGTACGACTTATGTCTGCGATGTTGCTAACATTTTGGCTGTAATTTAGGGACTTTTCCTCCCCTCTAGCGACTCTTACAAAAAGAGACAAGTGAAAATGAAGAGGGCCAAGGGGATTTGGCCTAATAATACGCAGATCAACACTTTCACAGACTGTACATATTGTAATTCATCCTTGTGTCGTTTGATAGCTCTGTCAATTATATGCCTTAGACTTATCTATAATTATCCATCTGACTTCTTATTTACTACTTTTTGATTTAATAGTCCCTCTTATCAACAGCAAATACAATGATGCCTTGAAATATTAATTTACTTTGCTCCTAACTCAAAAGATTGGAATCGCAAATCATCTTTCCACATTGAAATGAATGGAGATTCCACTAATCTGTTCCAGCCGCACTACAACACCCACCCAAAAAAGTGCCATGAGGAAAAATAGTCCTCTAAAATATGGTGATTTATAATAGTAAAGGCCTGAATTCAATAAAAAATGAACAATATTTCTGTCGCAGGTCTGTTGGCTACTGGTGGCCTGTGTCAGACAGACAGCTCAGCTTCTCTTTTGGCCTCTCAATACAGCGGTAATATTCGTCATTCTTCACAGGCAATGAAGAATAAAATCCTGTGAGTAATGTTATTTTGGCTGTCTATTTGTGTTGAAGCACCATTTGTATAAAAAACATCTGTAATTTTAGGTAGGTAACAACACCACATAGATGCTAATTGGTAGGCAGCGTTTCTTGGAGTTTCCTCTTGTATGTTAGCAGTCAAGTAGCTGAGGCCACGTGCTCAAATAAAATACACAATCTGTAATTCTCTGTTTTTTTAATTTAGTTTGACAGTGACATTTAGCACAGAATGGCAATAAACAATTGTCTATTTGTCTATCTGGCACACTTCCAAATAGCTCATTGGCCCTCAAGTAACCTGTTAGGATTTTCTGCGGTTCCACCATTCACACATGTATTTGTACCTTACCTGTACTTTTCATTGACATATTTTATTCTTCTCACTTTTTTTTTTGCTGCACATTTACATCGGCATATTTCAAAAATTCACAACAGGCTGTTGTTTTGCCATATTTTAAAATATATATTTTTCACACTATTCCATGTTTTAATAATAGAAATGTGTGTGCGTGTATATTGTATACCTGTACACGCCCATTCATTAACATTCAACGTCACAGATTCAAACAATTCCCATTCAAAATCAAGAAATATTCAACTCAATCAATTCATCGTGGGAATTATATTTAACATTTCGGAAGTTAACAGATACATTTCCCCATTATCGGACTATTAAAGGATTCTGATTCTGAGATATAAAAAAATTATCCACCTTTTCCACCACTATATTGCACATTTACTCCAATGTCCTTCCACAAAATAATAATAATACATTTAATTTACAAGCGCCTTTGAAATCACCCCAGAACAATAAAGCCATAAATAAAATCATAAATAATAAAAGAGCGGCTTAAACTAAACTGTGAATGCAATTTTAAACAGATGGGTTTTGAGGTGGGATTTAAATCCATATCATTTAGTTTAACGTCATATCTTCCAATTGCATTCCATATCATTCCGGATTTTTCAACAATTTCACATTTTTTTACCACTATCTATCCACGTTTTCAGTATCATTTCATTTATTTGAATATCATTCTCTTTTTTGCACTTATTTTTCCACAACCAATATATTTAACATCATTCCATCGTATTACAACCTTCCAACATTTATACCCAATTTCTCCAGATAATGACTTTTTTTCTTTTCGCTGCACGTTCTGATTATAAATAATATACAATACACACAATATGAAGACAATAACGAAAACAATTTGAGTTCGGTAAAAAGAGGAGGTAATATAACGCCTCTTTAGTATTTACCTGTTAATTTGTCGTATTGATAAAATGCTATTTAAGCAATTATAATGGCGTTATTAAAGCGATAATCCCGCTGCGTGACTCCGTTCCACAAGAATCCCCAATTCCATACGAGGCTAGAAGTAAATCCAATCCAGGTTTTACCGGCACCCGCTCCCCTCCACTGAACTCCAACCCCCGCGCGCTCTATCAGCATCTCATTCCTGTCTCAATATGTCTCAAGATGGCGGCCAATGCAGGATCGATGTTTCAATATTGGAAGCGCTTTGACTTACAACAACTACAGGTCAGTGGACGCTGTCTTTTAGTTCACTCGGCTGCCGTTCTGCGCGGGGCTCGCACTTCTACACCCCGGCTGGGTTTAGTGTGTGTTTTTGTTCCGCCGCCGCTTCGTTCGCAGGTTTACGGAGGGGGAACAGAGCCCGGAGAGCTCCCCCTCGCATTGATGAAAGTGGCTCCTCTCGCTGATCAGAAATTGATCCTCTTTGTTCAATTCAACATCGATCGGACTACTGCGACCGGCTACCGGCGGGGGCATCGCCGTCGGGATGCGATGAAATCACAAAGCCCCCTCATATAACCCCTCCGAGCAACCGCCGACGAACGATAACGGCCACTACGGGAAAGCTTTTTCGCCTTGGCCACCTTTTTTATCGCGTGTTGTTCAACTTTTAGTAGCCGTAGTTAGCCCAACGTTTTAGCCGCGAGCTGGCTACCTTAGCTGGGGGGTTGGGGGTGGGGGGCACACACCAAGTGGCTCTGGTTAGTCGGTGGCGCTATGAGGACACCCGACTTTGACGACACACTCAACAACTCTTCTCTTTTCGTGGCATTTCGAAGCAAATGAGCAAGTTTACTTGACGTTTTTTAGCGAGCTCTTCGGCTAGCTGGTTCAAGGCAGTTTGACGCCAAGTGGCCGTTTGGTCGGCTGTATGTGAATGTTTTATGTGTGCGTGTTATTTTAACCACTTTGAACCCACTCTTGGTACTTAACTAAACAAGACTTAAATATTGATAGTTTAATATAAATCGATTTTACACTATACATGCGTAGAAGCCTGATATTGTTCAGTTTCTTTTTTATGTTTATGTTATTTTATTCTTTTTCTTCTCATACTTTGAACTGCTGAAATAGTGCGTGCGCGCGCCTGCAGAACCGGGGCTGTAAATTGGGCCCAGCGAATGCGTGTGAACGGCGGCCTGTATGTACATGAGAGTCGGTTTGACCTATCACAAGACACCAAGACAATGGCACTGTTGTGAGTGTGTATGTTCCCCCCCTCCTCATTCCCCTCCTTGTGGCATTTAACGTGTACGTGCCCTAGTTGGACTTACAACTTGATGACTATTCGAAAGATCCCATCCGGGTCATTAATAGAAAATGGCTGAAATTTGCACGGGATCAAAAACTTTCATCTGGGTCACGATGAGCACTCAGACAAAAGGAGAGTGAACAAGTCTTCCCGGTGGCCTTTGTGTTGCACTTATGCCACATCATCAAGGCTCCACTTCTCCTATTTATTTGATCCTACCCCTGCCCCCTTGTTCATGCATTATGTAAAAAAATGTGCCTCGCTATCTGTCTCCCTCCCCCTTCCTGTTCGCCATCGAATCTCTCACTGCCACCTTCCCCCCCCCCTCCTCCGTTTTTATTTTTTCCTCCCCTCTCTCCTCACTGGCCCTTCACCCCGCTCTCACCCATTTCTCCCTGTTTGAACTGCTGTGTGAATTTGTGCGAGATCAGTCTCAGACCCCACCTCCCATTTCCCCTCCCCTTAGTAGATGGACTGCCAGCATGGACAGTGAAGGCAGCGCCAGCAGCCAGGACATGAAAAATGCATCGCATAAGTTTGTGATAAGGCCCTGGGTAATTATGGCAAAGGCCCCCATCACAAGCGATTAGTCAGGACAGTGAATCTGAGCGTGTGCAAAAAGGCTGGCGCTTGGCAGGCTTGTCTGCGGGATGGAAATCAGTCAAGGCTGGTGTCTGTGTGTGCGTGTGTGTTGGGGAGTGGGGTTGGAGGGTCTCCTCAGAACGCTCACTGTCTATTATTGATGACATTCTATTTACTCTCACTCACACCAAGAGGCTCCCGGAGGAAAGTCCTCATTTGGATCAATTTTTCTGTATGTTGTAGGGGATTATGCAAAAGGCGAGAGTGGGGGGGGGGCACGTTTCCCCACCTATGACTCTGAAAAATTTGTCGGAATGTTGCTAGAAGTCTCGCCAAATCCAACTCGCCTTGACTACACTGTGATGAAGTTATGTGACGTCAGACTCTAAAACCATAGAGTACAGTGAAGCCTTTGTTTACATAGGAGTTGTGTTCGTGTGTATTTCCGGCGGTTTATTTCAATTGTATTGATTGATACTCAACAGAGCTGTTGTGTCAATTTGGATACATTTCTGGTGTTCCCGTCTTTGTGTCTGCACACCTTGAAGCCCCCGTGCTTAATTTTCATCCAAGACGCCATGTTTGGAATGGATATGGCGTTACCTTGTTGACCCACCAGTTGCTATTGATTGATGTTCTTGTCATTCTTGTCATAGAGATATTGTCATCTGCTTCAGTGTTGGCGAAATAATTTAACTACCAAATCTTTGTCATAGCTTCCATGAGATCTCAGACAGAAAGGCTCCAGAAATTATTATCTGCTTGTTTTAGTACATCCATTGTAACCAAAAGGTATTTTGAATGCAGTTTCTCTTGAAAAATCTATCCACCATGGTTACATTTTCAAGCGGAATCATGACATTAGTTGAATTTTACCACCAACAATCTCGGGAGTCCGAAAAATATCGATATAACCGGGACTATCGATATATCCGACCCTGCGCGCATGTAATTTTCTCCTTGCGGTCATAGAAGTAGTATCGTAATAAGCGGTACTATCGATATAACCGATATCGATATAACAAGACTTTACTGTACTTCAATTTCCATGAGGAAAAAAAATCTGGGGTCACAGGACCCTAAAATGCTTTGTACAGTGTGAAACACAAGACAGAAAATATAAACCTATGATATAGTGCACACGGGAAAAAAAAACTTTTCAGCCCATTGAAGTTTAATGGAAAACGTTTATTACTGTCTCTTGAAGTTTATTGTAAAAAAAAAAAAAGTGGTGCATAAAAATAAATCAAATTAAGCATTGTGGATATAAATGGAAACGCATTAAACCAGGCCATATTATTTATTTATCTAATAAAAATCTCATATTTTAATACTCACACTATTATGCAAAACACCTGAGACTGGCTATCTGTTATTTGCATGTATGTAACTTTAAACCAATGGTTCTGTTGGTGTTATCAAAACCAACCAGTTCATATGCACGTTCACCGAACCTTTTTTAGAGAAAAATATTAACAAAGGCCATAATTGCAGGTACATGTTTTCAATTGGGGATTTTCTCTGCCTCCTTTTTTTAATCTTAAATATGCCGCATCCTTTCCAGGTAATTTTACTTTCCAACAGACAATAAACCCCAAAAGACACCTTTTGCACACAATATATTGATGATATATTTGGCATTAAGCAGATTACATTTCCTTGATCAATATTGGGGCCTATTCATAATTGTTCTTGTTTTTTTAATGCGATTGTCCTGTATTCTGGCCCAGAATTGTTTTCCCACAGAAATGATAATTTTATTACCATATTTTCCGGTGTATAAGGTGCACCGGAGTATCAGGCGCACCCCCAATGAATGGCATATGTTCAAATCTTTTCCGTCTAGAAGGAACACTGGAGTATCGGGCGTACCATCAATGAATGAAAAACAGTTTTCCAAATACAGTAAAGTCTCGTTATATCGATATTCTCGGAAGTCGGAAAAAATATCGATATAACCGGACTATCGATATATCCGATCCTGCGGCATGTAAATTTTCTCCTTGCGTTCATAGAAATAGTATCGTAATAAGCAGTACTATCGATATAACCGATATCGATATAACGATACTTTACTGTATCATATCTTTTTCTTCTTTTCCTTTCGGCTTTTCCCTTCAAGGGGTCGCCACAGCAAATCAGTGGCCTCCATCTTTAGAGGTTTGATCCGCATGTTTGTTTTGGCCATCAATATATTATTTTTTTCAAATGGTAAAAATGACACTAAAAGATATAAACTGTAAACAATTTGGTCTATACAGTAATAAAAGTTGAAAATATAAAATGATAAAAATCACACTAAAAGGTAAATAATTTATAAATGAACTGTAAAAAGTTTGGTGTATACAGTAATAAAAATTGAAAAGATAAAATAATAAAAATGACACTAAAAGGTATAACATTTATAAATGAACCGTAAACAGTTTGGTATATCATAGTATTTAATAGAAAAAGTTGCTTAAAAACAACAGATTGACATTGTGTATTATTCTGTAGTATTGGAGATGCCAGCGTGTCGTCATTTGTTATGATCACGTGATCCTCGCGTCAGCCATTATCAATGCTTTTCGATTTACGACCGTTTGACTTATGGCCGTTTTGTCAGAACGGAACCCGGTCGTAACTTGGATGTTACCTGTATATTGTGTATGTGCGCATACAATATGGCCGCCCGGTGAGATACGTCTCACGTCCGGCCCGGTGTATTTACCTAATTGTACAGTTTGGAATATACAGTAATAAAAATTGAAAATATAACATGATAAAAATGACACTAAAAGGTATAAAAGTTATAAATGAACTGTATTTTATAGTATTCTATCGAAAAAGTTGCTTACAAACAACAGATTGACACCGCGTACTATCCTGTAGTATAACCCTCGTGTCGGCCATTTTGAATGGATTTCAATTTACGACCATTTTGACTTACGACCTGTTGGTCGCAGCGGAAACCGGTCGTATGTCAGATGGTACCTGTATAAAGCGCACCGGACAACAAGGTACACCTTCAATGAATGGAAAAAATATATAAATATAATGTATAAATACATGCATATAAAAGTTTTCCAAATATAAGGCACACCACATTATAAGGCGATACAGTAGAGGCTGGGGTGACGCATTACTTCGAAAGGGGGAAATGGAGTCGATGGCTGCTGACAGTAGTTGCGATACTTCTTGTGATACTTCACATATAAGGCGTACCGGCGTATAATGCGCAGGCTCATCTTTTTAAAAAATTACGGGTTTTCGGTGCGCCTTAAACACCGGAAAACACGGTACATTATCAGCATAGGTTAACATCCTGATTTCACAAATATACTTTTTTTTCCCCCACTGCAATAGTTAGAATTCTTCTAAACTCCATTATCATTCCAGTTACTACTTGCAACAATTTTCACATACTCGACATGCGTCGTCTTTCTGTGAAATATTTTGGTGGATGAGACATCGTTTGTTTTCCATCAAATTTTGTGGTTTGCAAACATAATCCACAGTTATGTCGTGCTGAAAGACATGCTTATTGAGACCAACCGCACATATGTTGTCGACTCTCAACTGGAACGCTTTGAGGTCTGACTTCTCAACTTCCAAGCGGGTTGTTTCCCAGTTCTCCGGAATGCAACGCATATCAGTGCTGTTAAGACAATTTTTTTTCTGCGTGCATTTGGTCTTTATAAAATGATGAGATTGTCCTTCATGTACAATTAAAACTGCACAGTTTAGTGTTGAACCAAAACAAGTTGTATTAGACCCACTACATTTTTTTTGTGAGACCAAAACTGTCCTTCAAGGCTCGTACGTTCGCCTTATGCGCACTTTGTATGACAACATATCAGTCGTCGTTACTTTTGATGTAGTAAGCTAAGTAAGGACAACCTTAATTTTGAGCGGACTGTGATGGTAGCTTAAGCAATTATAAGCGCAAAAAAAAAAAAAACTAATCATCTGCATTCTTTTGATCGCTTTATCCTTGAACTTGCGATTCTTTTCGTCAAGTACAAAATGACCTTGTTAATATCGTGAAATTGAAGCTTCTTACATTTTCGTTCTCAACGATCGTATCTCACTGGCGGCCATATTGTATGCGCACATAGACAATATATATACATTTTTAGGTTCATATTTACTTTGGATGGTGTTTATTGAATAGTGCAAATACGTTTGCGAGATGTAAACAGTTTTGGTGGTTTCAAACAATTCAATCAGAATCATCTTTATTGGCAAAGTATGTAGAACACACAAGGGATTTGTGTCCAGTAGAACATGATGCACTAGTATCATCATAAAAAAAAGACATGACAAATAAGTATGAGGGACACGAATAACGGATAATCTAATCTAATTCCTTAATGTAAATGGTAGTACCTCTCAGGAATAACTATGAGACAATGTGCAAAATATCAAGCAGACGGTGCTTCAACATTAGAGACAGGCAGACGACAGAGAGAGTGAGAAAACGCACACACACACACACACAAAAGGGAGACGACAGAGCTTGAAACAAAAAAACAAAAGTGAAATGGTGATAACATGGATATAAACAGTGAAATTTGGACTCGTTTCAACTTTGATAGTTCAAAAGCAGAGTGTAGACTGGAAGGTTAAAATATCCCATCAATCAGGCTCCAAACAAACAACCCGCACAAGCCATCTGTACACTTGATGCAAAAAGCTATCAACCCAGCTAAACAGAACACAATTGATTAGGAAAAAGGTAAAATTATCACAGAGAAAGCACTTCCAAGGGATCATTCCTCAAGATGGTGAAAGAAGAAGGCTACGTTCATCAAGTGTTTAATGCTAATGAAACCGGCCACTCCATTCCATCAAGCCATCAACGACCATCACAAAGGTAAATAAAACGACTTTATTTTACTGTACAGTTTATTTATTTTATTATAATACCACAGCGCATTTATTTCCATAAAATGTTATATTTTGTGTAGTTATAAGGCTTAGAAAATTAGAAAGTATTGTTTTATGGAGACCTGGGAACGGATTATTCTCATTTTAATGGTTTCCTATGGGAAATTAATTTTTGGGATACTCACTTTTCGCCTTACACACCCTGTCTGGGAACCAATTAAGTTCGTAAGCCAATGTATCACTGTATATTTTTTTACTTTGCTTGACCAACCTAAGTAGTAGGACGTTTTTACATCGACACAATTCTTCAATTAGACACAGACATTCAAAACAACTGAAACAAAATATCGGCATAGTTCATAGAGATGTAATTTTTTTTTGGTGATGTTACATCTGCTTAACAAATGCTTTAAAAGAATATCTTTAATGTGAAATTAGTTTTAATTATTAGCCTGCTGCGTAATTTTTCTAATTACAATTGTGGAACATTTCTTCCTCTCGTGCTTCGGTGCGGCGTGTTTTGTCTTGACGCGCAAGTTTGGTGTGTTTTCTTCTTTTGATGATGAAAATCCAAACCAACCACGCAAGACGTCATTCGCTTTAAGCCACCTCAGGCTCCAGCTGCTGATGTTCATTAAAATCTTATTTGATCAGCGTGTCCCATTCCTCCCTGCGTAAAGAACCAGCTAGCTGGTTGTTACAGGACGGAGAGTGCTTTGAAAGAGTGTCCAGAGCTGTTAACTTGTCATCTCTGCATGCAGGCCTCCCCTCCCCCCTTCCCCCTGTTATATTTTACCCTTTCCTTTATGCCGCCTCCCTTACCCCCACTTGAAACGCAAATGGGTGCAACAGTGACGCTTTTAGCAAAGGTCTTGCACACTTTCAAAATGGATCAGTGATTCAGAGATGACGGCAGGATGACTGTGAATTACAGATGGATGAGGTTTTTTTTATCGACTAATCCCCCCCGTCCGTTCATTACGGAATGGAGTTTCTTGAGGGGAGCTCATCAGTCTTCTCCCCTATTGTTGTGTGTGTGTTTTTTTTGCTCTGCCCTCCTTCATTTTCATTTGACCCAGTCAAGTAGTTTGCTGGGAACATTGTGTCTTGACTTGGGAGCGATGGGAGATTGTGCTTCATTATTGGCAAGCTTTAATAAGATATCACATGTCAGTATGCTTGGGATTTTTTTGCTGCGTAACGTTAGGAAATTGGGAAAAGAATTTTATCCTCTGTGATTTATTTGCCTTAATGGTCTTCCTCTTTCCTCGCCGACGTGGGAATTTGTCACTTCCGTAAGCATCTGTTTATTCGACAGATTAGTCAAAATTCAATCGTTTCTCTGAGTTTGAGTCAAAGAAGAAGCTGCTTCGGTCAACATGTAAGTAGAAAACTAAGATTGATTCATTATACAGTGATACCTTGGCTTACGAACTTAATTGGTTCCCATACAGAGTGTGTGAGGCGAAAAGTGTGTATCCCGAAAATTAATTTCCCATGGCAAACCATTAAAATGAGAATAATCCATTCCCAGGTCCCCATAAAACAATTTTCTACTTTCTAATTTTGTAAGTCTTAAAACGACACAAAATATACGTTATATTATATATATATACACAGTAAAGTCTCGTTATATCGATATCGGTTATATCGATAGTACTGCTTATTACGATACTATTTCGATGAACGCAAGGAGAAAATTTACATGCCGCAGGATCGGATATATCGATAGTCCGGTTATATCGATATTTTTTCCGACTCCCGAGAATATCGATATAACGAGACTTTACTGTGTGTATGTATGTATGTATATATATATATATATATATATATATATATATATATAAATAAATGTGCTATGATATTATAATTAAAAAAATAAACTGTACAGTATAATAAAGTCATTATATTTACCTTTGTGGTGGTCGTTGATGGCTTGATGGAATGGAATCAGAATCATCTTTATTGCCAAGTATGTAGAACACACAAGGAATTTGTTTCCGGTCGAACACGGTGCACTAGTATCATCATCAAAAAATTGCAAAGAGGCACTATACAGTTCCATTTGGGCTACTGTTCAAAGAGTTAATGCCCGCTGCAGAGCCCCGCTTTAGCGCACTCAGTGTCACTGTTACGACAGCAAAACATGAAAAAAGGGAGTCTCGAGTATGCCAAAAAATAATACCTGAGTATTCACATGCGTCTTATTCTTTTTCCTGATGCAAAATCTTTTTTGTATGATTAATCGGTTATTGGTTGAGTACTTGATTTGAAAAAAAAATTCGATAGCTACATCGTTATTCAGAAAATTCAATGATGGTTGTTCTCATCTGTTGAAAAGCAACAATTTGTTGAATAATGTGAGACATTCCGGGTAATTTAGTGACAGTGTATACCCATTCCGAGCTAAAACAAGAATTACGCAGTTGGTGGTTTTGATTCAACGTTTACAGTCAATTGTTCAGCCTTGTAGCCCTCGTCTGTTTTCTCTGTTTGTGGGCAGCTCTGTCGTAACTTTGGTGAAAAGTGATCTGTCGTTCAATCTTTTTTTTTCCTCTCCAGTTTGTGTCGCGTAAATTTAGTCAAGGCTTCGGTCAGATGATCCCGATGCGGCGGTCTTCGGCAATCCGAGTGGTTTAAATCTCTCAGCGGCCGGTCTGCTGCTGCTGCCGCCGCCGCCGTTGTCTCCAGGAGTTTTACTCTTAATTTATGAGCTGGTTGTCTGAAGGCACTGGTCAGGATATTTTTACCCCTACTGTTGCCGCACAAGATGGGGGAACATCGAGGATTGGGAGTGAGGGGTGGGGGTGGTGGGGGGATCACGTCATGCTTTTACTGTATCCAAGCAGCCCTCTGCCCAGTGACAAAACCTGGCATTGGGACTGAGCTTGTACTGTGTGCTTGGTGGGTGTTGACAATTAAGCATGAGTCAGAGTGTAGGGCGAGTACGCAGCAGGTCTTTGGTGTCTGCCACTTGCTTGACTTCGGTCTCGTTCTCCGAGAACTTTTACCGAATACCCTCAAGAGGAAGCGAAGACCGCCAGACTTGTCATATCTCGACCATGGACTCATCCTTTTCCCCACTTACTTGGTTCACCGTTTTGCTTCGGAAGGGAGTGTCCGCAACGCCCAGATTAAGCCAATTTAACAAACAAAAATAACTTGAGTCATAATCTAATAATCCCGTCGTACATTTTGTATTACACTGTGGAAATTTTGAATAGTGTTTATGAGTTCAGATAAAAACAGCTCAAAGCAGAAGTTTAAAAAAAGATTGACTTGGCTTTTGGTTGTGATTGAAAAATGTCTGAAGTACAGTAAAGTCTCGTTATATCGATATTCAAGGGAGTCCGAAAAAATATCGATATAACCGGGACTATCGATATATCCGACCCTGTTTGCATGTAATTTTCTCCGTGCGTGCATAGAAATAGTATCGATATAACCGGACTATCGATATATCCGATATCGATATAACGAGACTTTACTGTATTTTACTTTTGATTGTTGTGGCCTATTTTCCCAATTGCCCATGAACAAATAGGCCAGGGGTCGGGAACCTTTATGACTAAGAGGGCCATACAAGCGAAATATTTCGAAATGTTTTTCAGTGAGAGCCACACAAACATACATATATTTACATGTATGTGTGATTTCAATAAAATGTCAGAATTTATTATTTCAAAATTTGTTATAGTACTCACCATTAATATGAATGGTTTTCTGTTCCTCATGATTGGTAAAAAAAAAAATCCATCCAAACGATCGGAATGAAAGTCAACTTGCCGGGTCCATACGCGAAGTTACTGCTTGCTAGGCTGCACACGGCTCATTAGCTTCCACGCTTGCTTGCTGCTGTCTCAATACTGATGCTAACATTAGCATGGGGCTTGTCAAAGTGCACTAACATTTGACTGTTTCATCGATGGTATTGTTTCATTGCAAATTAGAATCACGGCAGAACATTTTCTTTCGACAAAGGTGAATCCTTCGTCGAAACCTGAAGTGTAGGATACTCGTCTTCTTTTAAATCAGTATCATCCAATCAAATTGCGCCTTTCCCAACCATGGTCAGTATCATCCAATCAAATTACGCTTTCAGCCAACTGCAGCCTAATAGGGAAATGAACAGCGAAAAAGCGAGAATGTGTATTTAGTTTTATCTGCGAGCCAGATGCAATCATCAAAAGAGCCATATATTGCTCACAAGCCATAGGTTCCCGATCCCTGAAATAGGCGCTCAACACCTGAATTCGCTCGACACCGTTTAACGTCCGATGTTTTTTTTTGTGTCTCTTTTCTGCTCACTCTTAACATGTTTCCGTTGCGTCTCATTTCGAAAGCTATAAGCCATACACAAACCCCGCAAATAGCAACAGGAGATTCCCTTTCAAGCATCAGGCATCATTTACAGGCCCTCTCGGAGTCACTCGCCAACAGCGTCATTGAGTTTCACCAGCTCTTATGACAGAAACGGCCATTACTTTGCTGCTCTTTCAATCGAAACATCATCGCATTTACTGATCAAGGCGCTACTTGCTGGGCTCACAATAAAAAGGCGCTTGACTTTCGCCCTTTCGTATTTAAAAATGAGGTTCGCCGCAGAAGTTGAATCAAGGCAACGGGTTGTTGAAAACGTTCCAACCTTTAACCCAAACGACTTCTCTAAGTTCTTAATCGTGAGTGTGGAGTTCCCCTGGTGATGTCACCGCTAACCTTGTTAAGCTCATTTCACAGAACAGGCAAAGTATGAAAAGGAATACGGTAAAAAAGCAGAGCAGCAGTGATGCTGCAGAACAATCTTTCTGTTCATTTTACCAGCCATGTCTGTGCCTAACTTTCATCTGTGCCATCAAATTCAAAAATTCAAATATCTGCTCTAGTACAGTAAAGTCTCGTTATATCGATATCGGATATATCGATAGTCCCGGTTATATCGATACTATTTCTATGCACGCACGGAGAAAATTACATGCAAGCAGGGTCGGATATATCGATAGTCCCGGTTATATCGATATTTTTTCGGACTCCCTTGGATATCGATATAACGAGACTTTACTGTATTTCATATAGATGACCACTTTTGAAAATTTATGTGATAACACCATAAAAAAATTGACATTAGAACGGTGATTTTTAACCTTTTTAGAGGTACTAAACCCAAACAGTTAATGTGCACATTCACTGAACTCTTCATGAGTGAAAAAATTAAAAATATTTCTTTTTTTTAACAAATTCAAGATATTATGAAAACACAAAGTCAATACAATTTCAACAGAACTATTCCTTTAAAGAAATAGTAATATTATTTATTTTATTGTACGACATTCACACCTTGACCATGAAGCGAACTACATTTCCCCGCAGCACTGATTGGACAAGCAATGTGACGTCATGAACAAGGGGGCGGGACATTCTGAAACTCGCCATCTCCGAGGTCATTTTGAAGTAGTTTTGGGACACTTACTCATTTTTATTGGTTTTTAATTTAAAACTGATTCTTTTCTTACAGACAGTGTGTTGTAGGTGTTCAAATACCTATTTTACCTATTTGAACACCTACAACACACTGTCTGTAAGAAAATAATCTGTTTTAAATTAGATATCAAGTAGACAGGATTAACTTAACACAACTATCATTTTCATTGGTGTTTTGCATTTGACTAAAAATATCAGCCTGCGTGTTTTGGGTATTTTAGATGCTATAAAATGTTTTTCTGATGTCAGTTAGGAAATGGAAAAAATGGTGTCGGTTGTCCTTTAAAGTACAGTAAATCCCAGCAAAACAAAGACCAACTGTGTAATGTTCTTTATTTGGGGAAAAAAGCCCAACGTGATAAGTGGAAAAGTTATCGTCAAGTATCCCGGTCGTAAAACCTGCATTTTTCAAAGAAAATGTGACATAACAAAGCTGCATTGTTTTCCCTTTGCTCTTAAGGAATAGAACTTGAAAACAACCTGGAAGAAATGTCAGCTTTACCGAGTTGTATGAAAGCAAGAGTGGAAATTCCAAGTTTTAGCACATTTGATTGGTTATAAAGTTGCAGATTTCTTGCAAAGCGAGCCTGTGTGACCTTTTTGAAGTTAATAAAAAAGACGTTAACCTGGAAATATAAACAGAAGCAATGGACCAGAAAACGAAATGGAGTCCCATTTCCACAAAGTACCACATTGTGATCATTTAGACCAACTGCGAACAGTCACACTTGAGGGGCCAGTGGCCAAGTTTTCCCAAGCGCTTGCTTCACTGCCTTTGGATGTAAAATCTTGCACAGTCGCGTGTCCTCCTGTATAAAGCTAGCATGTCATGTTTCTACGGCAAAATCCTCAGTGGTTTGCAATGGTTGAACTCTGTGGCCTTCCTTATTTTAGCGCCTGTTTATCACATTGTTATCAGGTTGTCTGGGCTATACACGGCAGGAGTTTCCCTATATTCAGTTGCGATCCCGTATCAGTCCTTGTCCCCCGTATCACTGTGCTGTTAGATCATTGACAAGCCGGTATTGAATTCTAATAGGCCTATTGGTGTGACCTAATGGCCCTCATATTGAGTTATGATATTGGCAAAGGCTGATGGCCTCGGGATTGAATGATGACATTGGTGGCTTGCCGTCTAATGCTTCTCGGTATTGAATTATGATATTGGGGCACTTTGATGGTACACGGATTGAATCATGATATGGCGTGCTATCTGCTAAAAGCTCGCTCGGTGTAGTTTTCAATGTCAATCACGGGCCCCCGATGGCAAGATCCATCGCCGACCTTCGGGCTAAAGCTATCATTCACATCAAATATGAGCAGCCTTCAACTTTTAGCCCTTCCTTTGCTGTCTGATCTGTGGCACTCTCTACTTATCAGTTTACTTATCAGCCTTGATGTCACTTCACCTGAGACATGATTAGGTAAATGTTGTATACAAAGACTGTTTCTTTAAATAATGCCGAAACAAAACAGATTATCGTGAAATTATGTGCAGAGTTAGGGTTATCTCATTTTGTGATTTGGGATAAAAATGCATATCATTCTCACTACAGTGATCCCTTGCTAGTTTGCGGTTCACTTATCACGGTTTTGGGACATCAGACATTTTTTGAGGGAATAAAAAAAAATGCCAAATGACTCAGACGTTTTGTACATGGCTGTAGCTAGTTCTTAGCGCTGATGTTACCCAATTACAGCACGGTATCTCATAGTTTAGAGCCATGGTGATTGGCTGTGCATCTTCTCAGCCCCGCCCAGCACTCCGCTCTGTTTTATCACAGATGCTATTATTATATAACTCTACTTCGCGGATTTTCATCTATCGGTGGTGGTCGTGGTCCCCACTAACCATGAAAAACGAGGAATGGCTGAAAGTGAATCTAACCACACACTGCTACGATTTAGTCTCATTCACTGACTATTGTAGAGTTGTTGGAAACCGCTAAAGTATTTACGCGCACCATTGTAAAATGCCAAATGCGAAAGTAACGCAACAGTAACGGCTGGGAAACCGATCCGCTTCAACTCTGCAAGTGTCCGCATCTTCTCGGAGTTTATGTTGAGCTCATGCCCATTTTGGTCAGTTTAAAAGAACCCACAGTGCTAATGATCCCTCTGCCAGCTTGCAGAGTAAATGGACGGCCTGCTTCTATGTCAGCCCTCTAAAAATAACACAGACTGCTGGCTAGGCTCAGCACAAAACTCTTGCCGATTATGATGATTCAACTACACTGTATTTGCAGGTGTGTGTGTGTGTGTGTGTGTGTGTGTGTGTGTGTGTGTGTGTGTGTGTGTGTGTGTGTGTGTGTGTGTGTGTGTGTGTGTGTGTGTGTGTGTGTGTGTGTGTGTGTGTGTGTGTGTGTGCGCGCGCGTGTGTTTGTGTGTGTCTCGGGCAGGGCATAATTTCTGTTTCTGTGTTTGCCTGATTGATTATTCATTATGTGAAACTTCCAGAGGCCCCCCGCGGCAAAATGTTGCTTTTGGTTTTTGAATTTATTGGCAGATGGTTGGATACTTTTCATGATTAAAGAACATTAATTTTTCAGAACAGTTTTCTGATTACCCTCATCTTCAATTTTTTTTTTTTTTGTTTTTTTTACATTATACTGGAGGAATTGATATTTATTGCTAATTTTGCAGAGGCTGACAAATCCTTTAAAGGACAACCGACACCATTTTTTTGTTTCCTCACTGACATCAGAAAAATGTTTTATAGCATCTAAAATACCCAAAACACACGGGCTGATATTTTTAGTCAAATGAAAAACACCAGTAAAACTGACTTAAAGTCTACCAAAACTACTTCAAAATGATCTGAGAAAGTTTCATTTGCAGAATGTCCTGCCCCCTGGTTCATGACGTCACGCAAAGACGTCTTGCCTTGCTCGAGAATCAAAACAATGGTGTCAGATTTGGAGAAGATGCTTTCTTGTTACTCACCCAGTTATGAATATGATTCAAATAGTTCTGAAGAAGAAAGCATAAATGGTTGCAATCGATTAAAGAAGTCCTCCCGTCTCAATTCGAGCCGTCAGGACTCCAATGTAGCGTTCCAGAAAATGCACAAGACGGCGCCCAAGCTCCGTTGGAAATGGGCTGATTTGTCTGCTGGGAATTTGTGTTAACTAGTATCAAATAGTAGTCTTGGTGCAACACACAACGATTCACCATCACATTATTTATGTGTTTTCCTTCTAATTTCGGCATCAACACGGATCAACACGAAGTTTTCAGACCAAACAAAGTACCCAAAATGCATTGTGTGTCGCTTTCTCGGTCAGGGGCGTTCCAAACGTGACGTCACGTGGGGATCGTCATCAACTTGACAACAAGACTTCCTGATTATTCAGCGCATGTCTTAAAGTATAAAATATAGCTATATGCCGTGAAATCTTTGTAAAATACGCTCAGTAGAAGTCATTTGAAGTGATTTTACAAATTATGGACACAACTTGTCCGGAGGCGTCGGTTGTCCTTTAAATAATTTGTTATGTTCTGAACTCCTGTGTTAAAGCCAGTTGTGTAATGATCAGAGTAGAACCCATAGCTACAAGCTAGTTGGCTCAATCAGGGATAGCAGGGTACTCAATTTTTTTTACAGAAAATGATAACTATCACTTGCATATACATCATCAATTAAATAATTTCAGCAATGATTCTTATGATAATTATTATTCCAAGTACGTCTTAAGTGATGATGAAATTAACTCAATGAAAAACTCAACGAAAAAAAAAATGTGACAATCACCACCACACAGTCAACAGTGTAAAATTTTCCCGCAATCCGTAGAATCATCCTCAGGCGGTACCTTGGCCCCTGCTGAACCTTTGACCCCAAGCAGCTGTCAGACTGAAGTCAGAGTTCAGAGGTGGGTTGACCCTGCCGGCCTCCCCGTGACCCAGACTGTCTGACTGGTCCAACAGTCAGAGCAAAAATACGACCACTTTGCCATCTGGCTATCCCCTTTATTAGTTCAAACCACCTTGAACTTGTTTGTTTGTGGATTGTCTGTTGAAAATATACCGAAATAAATTGACATAAAGAAAATGTAAGACAAATAAAAGAAAACAGCCATCATACAGCTCGATTATATGTTCAAAGGAGTAGGAAGAAGTTAAAAAAAGTATCTTGTCATTCCCCCTTGTTACGTATTAAGATATAAATAGATCATTTCAAAATATCAAATCAGAAAAGGAAAAAGTCTTCATATAAACAAAAGCGCGGTCCGAGGATTGACGCTGTTTTCCATTAGATTCCCTCTCCAAAAGTTTCATAATAAACTGTCGCGGCTTGGAATTGAAGCGGATTTACGTGTGATATGAGATAATCTCTTTTCGTCAATGGATGCTCCAGCTTCGTGTTTGCTTTCAAGGTTTGGATGAAAATTACTAAAAGCTAGCTAACTATTTGCTATTTATTAGCTGGCTATATAGGTGGCTGGCAAGCTATCTAGCTGTGTATCTGTTAGCTATATAATTAGCTAGCTTTCTCGCTAACTTGGTCACCGAGTCTACTTAACATTTGGATGAAAAGGACTAAAAGAGAGCTAGATTTCTTACTTGCTTACTGGCAAGCTATTTGTATATATGTTAGCTATGTAGCTGGCTAGCTTTCTAGCTAGCTAGGTCACTGAGTGTACTTGACGTTTGGGTGAAAAGGACTAAAAGCTAGCTCGCTATTTGCTATTTATTAGCTGCCGTTGATTTGACAATTCGCATACGAACGTTCGTTTGGCAATTTGCGTACTCGGCACGGCAGCCAATCAGAAGCCTGTTTCGTGCTTCGAACTATACTGTGACTGTAAAGTGTACTTGAGAGGCCACCAGGGGCAGAGACGTTTTGAAAGTTGGACGCCCGTCCTAAAAGTTGTACGCCCCGGGCCTCCGGGCAGACGTTATTACAAATACTGTCTATAGCATCAAAAGCTTTTTTTTAGCTTTGTAAAACTCCCAACAGTAAATTCTTTGTTTTCTATATTATAACTTGATCTTGAGCTATGAATGAGTAAAGTCTAACAATCCTTAACAGTCAGCTTGAACCGGATTTATATAGTTCCGTGTTTTCCAAGACCTTGGTAAATTTAAACTTGTTTAATCTGGTTTCGCTGTGGTTGAACAGTCAAACGCTGAGGCCTTGTTTCTCAAAATAAAAGTGGAAGAAAAAGGTGGGGGTGCATGGGGTGGGTGTCTGTGTGCTTAGTAGACACAGGCTCATCCGCTGACTGTCGTCTGACCCCCCGAGTTCAGCGGTATGGTTATTAATAGGCCCAGAGGCCTCAGCTTCCAGGAGGCCCTTCTGATCAACTCCAGATGTGCAAGAGAACAAGTCCAAGTCAGCCGATCCGTGTTTCACATGGAGCGCAGACCAGGCAGATCGGTATTTTGTCCAGACTGATAAAGAGCGAGCCAGGGAGGAAAGGGAGGGACAGGAGACCTTTCCACAGCGGGAGCGTGTTTTCTGAGCCTTTTTGTGTGTGCGTTTTACTTATTACACTCTCTGCCCTGAGACCCAAAGACCATAAAAACGTATGGCATCACCATGGCGACCGTTATAACTGCCTATAAAACAGCGTGTAAATGGTGAAATAAGACAAACAGACCAGAACAGGCCTGACTAGCTGAGTGACTGGCTGACTGAATGGCTGCCTTCCGCCATAAAACTATTTGAGAGCCAGACTGAAGGAATGCCTTGGAGGGTGCTGTGGCTGTCACGACACATGAAAGGATTAGCCTCTGTGTTTTATCTCCTCTTTATCTGATGGTAATGGATAAGCTGAGCGTAGCCTATCATCTGACGCTCGGGCCCTGGGTTTCATGTTTTAGTCTGGTGATGGTTTGTTGAGTTGACCGCTTTGCTCTATTGATTGCCATTTGATGGTTTTGATATGTAGGCTGTGTTGAACAGGTCAGGTCTTATGCAGTCAAGGTTCTGAATAGCTTTTAGCTGTCCCTTCATGGCCCCCGTTGCCACGCCGTTACTTTCGTGGTTTGCTTGATGTTTGGATTAATCAATAGAAAGCTGGAAGCCCTTGCACACATCCGAGTGAGCTACATTCCTCTTACTTTATCCGTCTTGCTTCAACATCAACAACGTATTACGAAAAGAACTATACTCTCATTGCTGTGAGGATAAGGATTGCTTGTTGTCTTGCTCTCTCACGGTTTCTTTGCCTTTTCCTCCCCCACCCTAAAGTCACGCGAGTGGAGCAGAAAACACATCAAGGCTGTGTAAGAGTTAGCCCGCAGACACGCTCTGTTGATGCTGATCTTATAGACCATGGATGTCAAACTTAGTCAAAGGTCCAGGCCATGGTAGAAAACAGTGACAGCATGAGCTGGATGGCTCAGTGTAAATAGATTCTTAATGAAGGTTTGGACCCTGCTGTTTTTTAATTCATGTCGACATTATAATGGGTCATCATTGCGTATACAGGGCTGGTTTGTTTATTGTACATTCACGTCACATTGGGCAAAACAGTCAGACCTCACCTACAGTCCAAACATAGGCAAATTCAGTTAAGAACGACATGACGTCAAGTATGGAAAATACAATGGCGATCTGCAGGAAGAACTAATGTTGAATCAACACCAATTATTCAACAGTATCTCGCTCCATCGACCCCTGACTGAATGCGATTAAGCAAAAAGTCCACACAAACAAACAAACAAAACATTCAAGTGATTGTTAAATGTCCCCATAGACAGTCAAGGAAATTTAAAGCCCAACCCTGGTCAATTAAATGACACACTGTTGGGTGCCATTTGACTTGGTTTTGACTGCACAGGCATTGAGAGGAACACTCACCCTTCTGTTCACCGACACGCATTGTAACCAGCAATATAATAACCGAGCTTTCGGTTAGCTGGGTTCACCATACCAACAGGGTGCACTGTCATCTCGAAGAGCTGGTTAGATGTGTTGTCTTGCCTGAGTAGGCATTGGGGATTCCAAAAAAAAAAATCCCCCACTGGTGAGTTTTGTTGTTGACGTTGCGACATGGACATTTTTTTTGTTTGTTTGTTTTGGGAACACATACTTGTACAGTGTGGTCTGTGTTAGTAAACGGTAACAACTGGGCTGGAATGGGACTAAACAAAATCAGCACTGGCATATTTGTCTTTGACTGGGTCAAGTTGATGTCTATATTTTGAAATGAATTCATGGGTTGAGCTCACTGGACTACGGAAGAGGATTAGGGCCAATGAAGAAAAAAAAAATAAGGTGGCAAGATTCTCACTTGAATCGCACAATTCTGACTTTAAAGAGAGAATTCTGATTTTTAAAGCAAGGATTCTGACTTTAATCACAGAATTATCACTTTATTGTCAGAATTCATACTTCAGTCTCAGAATTCTGACTTTAAAGTGAGGATTCTGACTTTAGTCTCAGAATTTTCACATTCTCAGAATTTTCACTTTATTCTTAGAATTCTCAATTTAAGCGCAGAATTCTGACTTTGAAATGAGGATTCTGACTTTAATCTCAGAATTCTCACAGTAGTAATAATAATAATACATTTAATTTCAAGCGCCTTTCAAAACACCCAAGGACACTTTACAATAAAAACAAAGCACGCAACAAAAAAACATAAGTAAAATGATGAATAATAAAATAGCAGATTGAACTAGACATTGAAAGCAATTTTAAAAAGATTTTGAGGTTGTGTGGTGGGACTTGAAAATAGGGCGGGAGTCAATATTACGGATGTTGGGTGGAAGTGAATTCCAGAGTTTGGGAGCAGAGCGGCTGAAAGCTCTGCATCCCATCGTGGTGAGACGGGCAGAGGGCACATAGAGGTGAAGGGAGGATGAGGATCTGAGGGACCGAGAGGGACCGGAGATTTGAAGCAGGTCAAACAGATTGGGAGGGGCAAGGTTATGGTTTGTATGCTTTGAATGTAAACAGAAGTATTTTGAATTCGATTTGATGTTGAACAGGGAGCCAGTGGAGCTGCTGGAGGACAGGGGTGATGTGGTGAAAGGAGGGGGTTCGAGTGATGATCCGGGTTGAAGAATATTGGACTAGTTGGAGTTTATGGAGTAATTTCTGATTGACACCGAAGAGAAGTGAGTTACAATAATCGATGCGGGAGGTGACGAGACTGTGGATAAGGAAGGATAGCAGCGGTGTGAGGGGTGAGAGAGGGACGGAGACGGGATTATCACTTTAAACTCAAAATTCTGACTTTAAAGTGAGGATTCTGACTTTAATCTCATAATTCTGATTTTAAAGTGAGAATTCTGAGATTAAAGTCAGAATTCTCACATTAATGTCTGAATTAAAGTGAGATTCTTGCCAATCTTATTTTATTTTTCTTCAGTGGCCTTAATCCTCTTCCGTACTGGACTCCTGGCGAAAAACTGAAATAAATAATCTATCATTTTGGGGGGAGAATTATTAAATAACACTGCCCCCATAGAAAACAGCCTTTTCACCTTTAAAAGATGCCTTTTGCTGTGAGATACTGTAATCATATGAATGTAAACGACATTGGATTACAGTACAAATTGAATCATTCTTGCAGTCTGCCGGATGAGATAGCATGAACATAAGCATCACGATGGTTTGTTGTCAGGTCTATCAGGCGCTGTATGCAAGCGGAAGAAATGTAAACAAAAGCGGGGAACCTCAGACACGCTATGGCTCCATTACATAAAGTGCTAACCATTCAAACTCCCCAGCCAAAGCCGCTCTACGTGTAACACCAGATCCATACAACACCAAAGGGATGATTAGCATTACAACTAGCGGCAAATCGCGATGTTCAGGACTGTTGCATTTTATTGATCATGTTAACATGGACTCACGCGCAGAGTCCCCACGGTTCAGTCGAATGGGAAACAAAAACAGTGGCACAGAGTGAAATTTCATTGCCAGATTATGATGTTAACACTGACAACAATGGATAGGATACTGTATGGCACTGTACTGTAAAAATGAAAATGAATACTCATTGCAATATAAACGATTGTGGCGGGACGGCGTGTTGACGTTAAAGAGACAGGCAGACGACAGAGAGAGAGTGAGAAAACGCACACACACACACACACACACACTAAAGGGAGACGACAGAGCTTGAAACAAAAAACAAAAGTGAAATGGTGATAAAATGGATATAAACAGTGAAATTTGGACTCGTTTAAACTTTGATAGTTCAAAAGCAGAGTGTAGACTGGAAGGTTAAAATATCCCATCAATCATGCTC
Source organism: Hippocampus bargibanti (assembly GCF_051943395.1). NCBI lineage: Eukaryota > Metazoa > Chordata > Actinopteri > Syngnathiformes > Syngnathidae > Hippocampus > Hippocampus bargibanti. Next base: position 16,422,548 of record NC_142747.1, read on the forward strand.
CACAAACAATCTGCTCAAGCCATCTGTACACTTGATGCAAAAACCTATCAACCCAGCTAAACAGAACACAATTGATGAGGAACCAGATAAAATTATCGCAGAGAAAGCACCTACAATGGATCATTCCTCAAGATGGTGAAAGAAGGTTACGTTCCTGATCAAGTGTTTAATGCTGAGGAAACCGGCCACTCCATTCCATCAAGCCATCAACGACCATCACAAAGGTAAATAAAACCACTTTATTATACAGTCCAGTTTATGTCTTTAATTATAATACCATAGCACATTTATTATACATAAAATAAGGTATATTTGGTGTAGTTTTAAGGCTTAGAAAATTAGAAAGTAGAAAAGTATGTTTTATGGGGACCTGGGAACGGATTAGTCTCATTTTAATAGTTTCCTATGTGAAATTAATTTTTGGGATACACACTTTTTGCCTTACACACGCTGTCCGGGAACCAATTAAGTTTGTAAGCCAAGGTATCACTGTACTCTGCAATGTTTCAGGGCTCTCTGACTGCATGCGCAAATAACGTCAAGGGACCGGTGTTGAGTCACTTTGCCGACATTGAGGGCTCATAAAATCCAACTCGTGTACGCTGATGGAAATTTGAAGGTGTTTTTCAACTGTGACATTTTAAAACTGCGGTGTATCTCGCATTCAGTAACCGTTAAATGCTTAAAATCAGCACTTGCAAGCAGATGTAATCGTGTTAATAAAAGCTTAACAATGTGCCCTTAACAGAGCTATTTTTATCAGGTGCGCTAGAGCCAGGATTGAATGTTCCCAGGGCATGAAGGAGTGAGAATGTTTTTGATTTGAGTGTCCTGCAACTGAACAAATATCATAAAGTTGTAAAGCTTCCTTAAATGGAAGTTCCTACGGAATCACAACAAATCATATTATTTAACGAACCGAGAACAGATCTAATCTTGAACAAGTTTGCGCGCCTTACACAACGACTCTATTTTCCAGGCTGGTAGACTTTAAAAGACCAACATGAGTGGATATCCAGCATCCAGACTTTGATTGATTTTTATTTCCCCGTTGACTCTATTGCCCACCGCAGGAGGCAAATCATTTTTCGTGGCCATCCTACCCCCCCGACCCCATCATTATCCACTCGCGATTGCTTGTATGTGCATCTGATGTCATATAATTGATAGTGGCGGCGTCAAATGTGTGTCCAGTCCTTGGGACCATGGCATCTCCATTGAGCTAGGCGCCCTGCAGAGGACCACCACTCTTCGGGCTGACTTGATTAATCCCTATCACCCCCTCTTCACCATGATTGTTTCCATTTTTTTGGGGGGTAGTCTGTATCTGTGAACTCATCCTCGCCCCAATCTCCTCTCCCTGGCAAGCAATGGCTTCCTGGTAGGATGGAAGCATTAATTCAGGGATGAGAGGTGTGATATACTCTCTTTCCCTGTATCCGTGCTCTGTTTGTAATGCGTGGCCTTTATCATGGCTGAAACAGCTCACTACCCTCTGATCCTATCTCGGATCTCAATATCCTAGCCGTTCCACCCTGTAAACGCATGGATGAAAAATCTTGCCCTTTTACACCCCTAGCATATCACCGTACCCCCTTCTCCTCCCATCACACAGCCCACACCAACTCACCCTTTGTGACGCGGCCCTCCGGCTGAATTCCAGCTCTTCAAAATGAGACCAAGTGAACTGCACTTCCTCCATGCCACAAAGCATCTTAGTCTCATTATATTTGTATTTAGGCACACCCTCTTCCCCTCGCACCCCCCTCCGTCCCCCCTATTGTCAAGGCAATAGGTCAGGCAAAATAATGACTTGCGCTCAGCGAGTTTCAGGAGAGTTAAGGCTGCGATTGTGGGGGAGATAAAACAACAAGCAGTCTCTCAGCAGAAAAAAAACATGGATCAATATAAACGAGGCTGCCGTGTAAAAAGGCTGCTTTTGATCCAGGACTCCATCAGCGTCAGCGAGGTTAGTCTTGACAGCTCTCGCGCTGCTGCAAGATATGGATCTGTTAAGAAAAACACTCAAGAGACTACAAGATTCTTGTTAGGATCCAACCGTTGTTGACTTCAGGCGTAAGTCCTCGCTTGTTTCAGGTTATCAAGTCTGATTGACTTCACGAAGGAAAAAAATGAATATTATTAAGGTTTGAAGATCAATCAAGTTAGACTTTCCGAAAATGACGGTATGTCAAAATTCGGAGACTCCCTTTGAATGGCCACTTACTTCTATCTGAGTCTAATACACCAAGAATTTAGAAAGATACATGGTGGGGTTTGGAGAAATACATGTTGTGCCCTGCAATTGGCTGGCAACCAATTCAGGGTGTCCCCCGCCTAGTACCCAAAGGCATCTGGGATAGGCTCCAGCAACCCCCGTGACCCTGATGAGGATAAAGCGGTCTGGATAATATATGGATGAATTTTTTTTTTGTGTGTTGGGGAAAAATAGCCTTTTTGGGCAGACATTTTGTGCGATACAGACCCTCTTCAACTTACGAACAAGATACGTTCTGAGCGGTCGTTTGTAAGTTGAATTTGTTGCTTCAGTGCTATATTATGTATGGAATGTATGTTTAAGGCTTATATAAGTATGTTTAAGGTTTATATAAGTATGTTTAAGGCTTTTATAAGTAACCTGTATAGGTTTGTAGTGAAAAAATAAACATTTCATATTAATAAACGAATCTGTTACAAATTATTTAATAAAATGTATGCTCTATAAAGATATGTACAACTGGAGAGAATAATAATAATACATTTCATTTATAAGCAAAACTCAAGGTCACTTTACAGTCACAGGATAAGTTTTTCTATTGATGAGCAGCGGCAGCCACACGCGCCAGCGTTCACTCAACCCGGAATAACTCAAATAATTAGAACGCTAGCTAATAGACAGCTAATAGATAGCTAGCTAGATAGCCAGGTAGCCAGCCAGATAGCTAACACATAGCAAATAGAGAGAAGATAGCTAGCTAGGTAGCCAGCTCCATAGTCAGTTAGATAGCCAGATAACTAGTTAGATAGCTAGTCCCACAATTGTGAAATTGTTAACACCACAAGATGTTAAAAAATGGAGTGGTTGCCTGCTGACAGTCATTGCGAGACCTGTTGTGGCTCCATTGGACTTCATATATAAGGCGTATGAGGCGCAGGGTCATACTACAAGTTACTACAAAAATGTTCGTATGTACCATTGTTCGGAACTACAATGTTTGTAAATAGGATAGCGTCTTCTGTACTTGTCTCTTGAAAATCTGGTAAAAAAAAATGACTTGAAGTTATTTTTATTTCTCGTCTTTTCCTTTTATCTGCGACTCTGATTTTTTTCTGACATCCTGAACAAAAGTGTTGCAAACCATTTAAAAACTCTACGAACATGCCTCCCAAATTTTGGGATGTAAATTTCAAAGAACACCGTGCGGTTGGCGCAGAAGCACGGTTGTATTTAAAGCCCAACCGTGCTGAAAGTAGGCACGCAGGCAGATGTGCAAGGAAGGATGGAGGCCTGTTATCTGCACCCCTGTTGTGCTGTGTTTTGAGGGGGCGTCACCTGTGATCTGTTCTCGTGTAGCGTGTCGCTGAAGCGAGCGTGTCGCTCCTGACTGAGCCACCAACCTCGCCATTCCACCCCCGCACAGTAAGTATGGCATACAGAACAGTCAGATGGTTGATGGTGGGAGGTTGTGGGGAGGGGGTTAGGTGGGTTTGAGACGTAGCCCTTCTAGATTCCAGATAAGGAATCTTTACAGACGCCATTTCTGTTTACTATCATAACCACATAACCGCCTCAGACTTGGCAGCGATAAAAAAGACAGATTAGCGAGTGCGCAGGCAAGCGCGGAGAACTTCATCTCTTCAACATCTGTCACAAGCCTCTAAAAGGCTTCCCACGTTGCAACACATTCACAAATGTTTTATTTAAAAATATGAATTGCCTTTGTAGTGTGACGAATATGTTGTTTGTGTTTCCGAGAAGTACTAAATTTATTGTCTGTGTCTTTTTTTTTTCTTTTTAAAGCTGGCTCCCACTCAAAGGCAGTACTTTATTAGATGAATGCGTCAAGTGTGCAGTGATTGTGGAGCTGCACCTACATTGTGTTTGGACTTGAGCTGGCATGGTAGACTCCATGGCATGTCTCGCTGTCCAAATGGTGTAAACAATGTATTTCTAGCGGTTAAAATTCCAATTACTCTTCAGAGAATGAGATCCAAAGGCTGGTGTTCTTCTATCTCTTGCTTTTTCTGCCCCCTCTTCCTCTACCGTGCGCGTCCCCCACGGTTACCATAGCAGGCTGCAGATCGACTTTGCAGACTGTGTACACAACAATAACTTTGTTGTCATTCCCAAGGCCTATCTGTCTCTGCATCGCTGGAGAATGAGGGCACAAGAAATTCCATAAAGTAAGGATACTTGTTTGTCTCCGCTTATCTCATTTAGCGGAGTAATCAATAAAATTGGCATAATCAGACATGCCTGATTGGGAGACTCCCATTTAATTAATCGGGCTTATTGGGGTAATTGGAATGAATTGCTCAAAAAGAAGATCTCACTTTCTCTCTCCCTCTGATTCTGTCTCTCTCTCTCTGTAGCCATACCTGCCAACTACTCCGGTTTTGCCATAAAAACTGTGGTTTTCATTGTCCCATTCCAGGTTACAGGTTAATAATGAAAATTACAGTTTCCAATAAAACCAATAAATCCAAAATCGTCAAAATAGTAAGTACTGTACTCAACGTTAATTCAAAACACGAGAACAGGCGATCGGCACAGTGCTAGCTGTTAGCTTCCTTTCGATGAATTGCGCACATGCGTGGTATGGGTCTTTCCTGGAATCCAGAGTGACGGCTCCTTCCTGGAATTGAGACTCAAGAGTTAGCGTTGTTTTTATCATTGCCGTGTAATGGCATCTGCCAGAGAAATATCTACAAAAAGTGTGAAAAGTAAAAGAAAACTACAGTCGTTTCGTGAGGAATACTCCCATGCATTTCCAGGAGTTAGACTTCGCTCAAGAAAAGGTGAAAATGACGCGAGTTTGAATTTCATACCTGTCAACCTTTGCTAATAGCGGCTCGTGTAAATGATTACAATTCCTGTATAAAAGTTGCAGTACGCTGTACATCTTTTCGATTCTAACCACCCTCTACAACACAAACTAGGAGTTATCAGAACCCTCCACCATAGGGCTAAACTAATACCAACAAGCGTCGGAGGTAGAGAGAAAAGGAGTCAAAACATATCAGGAGAGCACTCACTAACTGTGGGTAGCCTCAGTGGTCTTTTAACAAATGTCAAAAGGAAAGAATAGGGAATGAAACCAAAAATTCTGAAGATACAAAAAGGAGAGGAGTAGCAGTACCTTACATTGCAGGAGTTTCTGAAGAACTCGAGTCCTTTGGCAACACAAAATTCCTACTTATTTCAAACCGATAAACACTTTAAGGCAAAAATTAGTGCATCCAAAAGATAGGCTGCCAACTGAAAAACAAAGTAATGTAGTTTATTCGATACACTGTAAGAATAAAAATTGTAAAGAGCAATACATTGGGGAGACTAAACAAATTCTCAAAAAAGACTATCAATATCGCAGGGATAATACTAGTGGGCCTCAATCGGCAGTACACCTAAAAGCTAACAACCACTCATTTGACGACAATGAGTTCTTAGCGAAAGAAAATAGATGGTTTGAAAGGTGAGTAAAAGAAGCTATTTTTATGAAAAAGCAAAATCCTTCACTAAACCGCCATGGTGGTGTGAGGTTCAATTTGGATCGTTCGTACAACAGACTGCTTAGACAACATAGGCGCAGTTATGCTGATGAGGTGATACCAGGGCAAATGGGGCAATCAGGCCAGTCGTCGACTTCATACTCAGGCAAGACAATCCAGGTTACTGCGCATGCGAACTGACCTGTACCATGGCGTATTACGAGGCTTTTTCTGGTTTCAGACGTTGGCAGGTATGTACCTCTCTCTCTCTCGGAGCTTTTATTTCGATTACATAAATCTTCCTCTTTGTACTGATGGTGATAGGTGGGTAGGCGTAGGTCCTACGATGAGGGATGCTCGTATCTGTTTGGCCCGAGCTTGAGTGCTAGTACAAACATTGTCCACTTTGTCAGACCGGTTACATCAAACATGTGAGCAAGAAAGTGGAAAGGCTTGGACTCCCCAAGTTAGTGTGGCTGCCCGCCTGGGCATTCATGTGTGAGCATACACGTGCGGAGCGCCGGACGGGAAGCTATTTGGCCACGGTGGCGTTGGACGTCTCTCTAGGGAGTGTCGGCAATCTGTTCCAATCGTCTTTACAGCTGACCGGATGACCAAATGAACCAGGACAGGAACTGCTACTGAGGGCCAGCCCGGCCTGGCCTGGTCAAGGAGGCCGACTGCAGCAGTCACATGGATGTTATCAAATGTTGACCAGATTTTAAGTTCTAAATATGTAAGTAATTTAAGTAATTTAAGTAAGAAATATGAAATCAATGATATTGTCAATACATTTCTACAGTTTTAGCCTGCCTGACTGGTTTTATGCTTTAGGTCTTTATTCAAGGGAACAAAATCTCACATTTCGAAGCCATTTCCTCCTTATGAACCATTCATTCATATATTCATCAATTTTCTAAACTACTTTTCCTCACTACCATTCCAAGAAATCTGTGATATTATCTTCAAAATATTTCACAGTGGATGAATTGTTTGTGTGAGTTTGCCTTAGCTTTGAATGAGTGCTTGTGCAAATGTTCACAGCGATTCGCCGGTGATAAATATTCTGTTGGTATGTCAGTTTTTCGGTTTTGCAATTAACTATAATTTTTTTGGTTTAAAATGTTTGGATGATTAGCTTTTGGAACATACTCCACAGGTACATTTACCAAATTTATTCGGGAATTGAAAATATGACGTACAGCGCCATCCTGAATTTGTTTGTTTTGTTTTATTCTTGCTTGTGTGCCAATAAAGCGCTGACCAGACCTCTGGGAATGTTTTTTTTCCCTTCCAAAAGGGGGCAGCATTTCCTTTTTTTTCATGTGAGCGCTTTGTTGCAGCTTCAGCTGTTGTTAAAGCGCTATATAAACCAACATGTATGTATTGCTTTGCATTTTGGACAGCCACCCTCATTTCAAGCACATATAACTCCACACCTATATCATTTAGGAATTAACTCTTGTTTCTCATGAAAGAACAGAGTCTAAGGTTTCTTACGCTGCATTGTATGTTTATGTAGTCCAAAACTCAATATTCTGTGGGTCTTGGTATTCGAGTGATTCCGCCTGTAGCCTCTTAGCTTAGCATTCGAGGCTAACAAGCGTGATAGTTGACATTTCCCGTACATTCTGGTTCACATTGAAAGTTATGTAGGTTTTGTCGTTGGGAGTTATTTTTAGTACTTTTCATGCTTTTTATGCTTTTTTTGTGGATTTATTGTGACAGTTTTAAATTTTGTGAAGCACTTTGTGGTTTTACCTGCGAAAAGTCTTCCTTACTTACTTAATGACAAAAACCCTGGCACTTGCATGGACACATTTTTGCATGTCTGGCAGTGAATGAGTTAAAAATCAAAATTTGCTACTGCAGGATATTGGTTGCAGTCTTTGTTTGAAGACAGCTTCAGAATAATATAAGTCAAGATGTTTTGCACTCTTGTGAATGAGTATTGGATATATTAGCGTGTATATCCGCCATTTTTGAAAGCATATTTTCATCATCATTCTTTTTGGGCAGTGTGTTTAATAAATGAATAAACTAGGCCGGTGTTGTTACACAGATATTGTAACTTGCATTTTCAGAACAAAATTGTGTTGATGTGACTAGTCAATCTTCACTCGTGGCAAAGATCGGTCACGACATCTGTGAACTGGTCAAAAAAAGAACATGAAAGATCTTCATCTTTCTTCTTAAGCTATCAATTTTGCTCCAAACTATCTTTAGTCTTGTTGCTTGTAACATAAACTGTGATGTGGCTTTAAAAGCAAATCGGGTCACCTATCGACTGGGCCGCCATCAACTTGCTAATGGTTTCAAATACTTTACCATTGCTAGCTCATGTTTAAAGGACAACCGACGGCCCCGGACAAGTTGTGTCCATAATTTGTAAAATCACTTCAAGTGATTTCTACTGAGCGTATTTTACAAAGTTTCCACGGCATGTAGCTATATTTTACGTTTTAAGACTCGCGTCGAATATTCAGGAAGTCTTGTTTTTGAGTTGATGACGATGCCTGAAGTGACGTCACATCTGGAATGCCCCTGACAGAGAAAGCAACACACAATGCATTTTGGGTACTTTGTTTGGTCTGAAAACTTCGTGTTGATCCATGTTGATGGCAAAATTTGAAGGAAAACACCTAAATAACGCGATGGTGAATCGTTGTGTATTGCACCAAGACTACTATTTGATATTCGCGGACACAAATTCCCAGCAGACAAATCAGCCCATTTCCAACGGAGCTTGGGCGCCATGTTGTGCGTTTTCTGGGACGCTACATTGGAGTCCTGACGGCTCGAATTGATACGGGAGGACTTCTTTAATTGATTTGAAACATTTATGCTTTCCTCTTCAGAACTATTTGAATCATATTCATAACTGGATGAGTAACAAGTAAGCATCTTCTCCGAATCTGAAGCCATTGTTTTGATTGTAGAGCACAGATGTCAAAGTCAAGGCCCGCGGGCCAGATCCGGCCCGCCACATCATTTTTTTCGGCCCGCGAAAGCAAATCAAACTTGTTAAATTCCATGATGATTGCTAAAATCATAGCCAAAATTTCATATATGTCAACCACAATAAAAGTCATTATTCTTGACTTCAGATTTGAAAACGAGTTATTCATTAATTTGCTGTGTGCTCTATATGTAATATTTGAAGCGATTTAAACATTCTAATGGGTTCCCCAAATTTATAACGGCCCTCGAGAGGAAACCGTAACTACAATGTGGCCCGCGGCAAAAAAATGACTTTGACACCCCTGTCCTAGAGCAAGGCAAGATGTCCTGGCGTGACGTCACGAACAAGGGGGCGGGACCTTCTGAAACTCAGCATTTCCGAGGTCATTTTGAAGTAGTTCTGGGACACTTTAACTCATTTTTGTGTTTTGCATTGGACTAAAAATATCAGCCTGCGTGTTTTGGGTTTTTTAGATGCCATAAAACATTTTTCTGATGTCAGTTAGGAAACAAAAAAAATGGTGTTGGCTGTCCTTTAAGCATTCATGTTGCTTTTTCTACCACAGTCATGTATATATTCATTTTGGCAGTGTTTGCCAGCCAACAAATATTTTTGCCTGCGTTGAGCTACCACCTGGGATCCCTTGTCCACAGCTGATGTTTAAATGAGCGTGCCTGTTTTATTTCGATTTTGATGATGATGGAACAGATCATCACCTCAAATGATACTTTGGTTGTCAGAATATCGTGCGACCTCTCGAGTGGTCACGAAGACGTGATGTGGATGAACAGCGGGAATTGTGCACTTTGGGGATGTTACGCTCCATCAGCAAGATGAGTGTAAAGTCTGCTGATGTGGGCAGAGAGTTTGCTGCATAGACAAAACCCCGGCCATGTATGAGCCCCCCCACCTCTTCTCACCACACATTTTCACCCGGCATGGTGCACACAATTATTCACCCACTTGGAATCCGATCGATCTACTTTTCATGCACCAAGTGTTTAGTTAGGCTAACGGCCAGAATATTTTTAGCATTGGTGATTTGGGTAACAAAATTGGCCTGACGGATTGAGAGTGGCCAGAGCTAGCACAGTGTTTCTGTAGCGAGCTGCAGTCTAGCTAGCTATTAACTTACCTACCTAGGTATCTATTTACTATCTAGCTGGCTGGCTAGCTATCTAGCTAGCTATCATTTAGCTATCTAGCTGGCTAGGTAGCTATCTATTAGCGACTGTATCTATTAGCTAGTGAGCTAGCTTTCGATCTATTTGAGTTACTTTGGGGTTGAGTGAACGCTGGCGCGTGTGGCTGCCGCTGCTCACCCACAAAAAAAAACTGATCCTGTGAGTGTAAAGTGGCCTTGAGTTTTGTAAGGTGCTCAGAAATCCAATGTATTATTATTGTTGTTGTCATGCGTTGAAGGAACCACTCTGATGTTTTCAGTGACCAGAATTTTGTCTTACAACAAAGCCTATGCAAGAAAAGTTGTTTACATCGCATGACTGTCTGTAATTTTGTGATTTTATGTTAACTGTTCTGTAAAGCTCTTTGTTACGACTGAAGCTGTTGTGAAAAGCGCAACATAAATAAATATGTCTTGTATTGTTTCTTCACTGGAGGTTGAAACGGTCGATAATTGCAGAACGGATATTTGTTCTCGACTTTTGTTTTGTCACACTGTGCAATTGCACGTTGTCAAACATCAAATGGCGACTTTGACATCGTGAAATAACAATTTGACAGAATAAAAACGTTTGTAAATCGAAAATATATTTGTTGAAATAGCAGCCAGTCAGCTAAAGTATTTCTGCTGGCAATTACCGTATTTTCTGGTCTATAAGGCGCACCAGAGTATAAGGCGCACCCCCAACGAATGAAAAAGGTTTACAAAAAATAATATATGAATATATAAAAGTTTTCCAAATATAAGGCACACCACATTATAAGGCGCTACAATAGAGGATGGGGTGACGCACGACTTCTTCTACAGGGGGAAATACAGTCGGTGGCTGCTGACAGTAGTTGAGTGCCCTGTTGCGGCACAATATTACTCTACATATAAGGCGCACCTGCGTATAAGAAAATCAAGGCTTTTGGATGCGCCTCACACAGCGGAAAATATAGTACTTTGTTGAAAAAAAAAACAGTATGGGAACTTGACAAATACACATTTCAAACAGCATTCTATTCACTTAATACAAAAACTTCAATAGAGGGACACTTTTTTTGTGGTCGGGGGTGGAGGGGTAAAAAGGTGCCTAAAAGGCATTTTATATTGACTTTATTTTCATATATAATAATAATAATAATACATTTTATTTTATGTCTTTATACGCGCCTTTCAAAGCTATCAAGGACACTTTACAGGATAAGTTTTACTGTGGGTGAACAGCGGCAGAGCTAGCTAGCTAATAGATAGCTAGATAGCAAGTAGATAGCTAGCTAGGTAGTCAGCAAGGTAGCCAGCTAGCTGGACAGCTAGATAAATAAAAAGAAATGGAGACAAAACAACCACCTAAATAAAACCACAGTTCACATTATAAATAACAATAAAATAATAATAAAAATATATAAATACAATTGCGATAGAAATCAGATTTTCAGATGTCATGACAAATTGGGTCCTGATTTTTTTTTATTGTTTTTGTTTATTTATTATTATTATTTCATAATTTTAATCGTGTTAATATTTCTCGACAAGACAGATTTATGACCTCCGGTTCCCATCACAATACTGTATTGGGCATAATGTAGCAATGTGGAACTGTGCCATATTGCAGGTTTTCAGACGGTTCCACGCCTACCAACAAATGTGTTGTGCTAGCTTGTATGTGTGTAGCTCGCTTTAGCTCAACTTCCCATAGCTGACGTCATTTGTTCCTCTTCAGACCGTAAACCGACAGATTGAATTGTTCCCAATAAGCTCAGCCCTTTCTAATTTTATACAATATGTTGCTTTCTTTCTTGACTTGATTGATGCTAACACATTTTCCCATAGTGTTCTCTATATTCGCTACACTGGTGGTTACACACACAAAAACACTTTACGTAACAAATTTCAACATTGCCAACAATTCACACAGTCTCGCTCTTTTTTTAAGCTCGGGCCTCGTTGTTCTGTTCCAGGGATGTTCAATATTTTTTAAAATGTTACCGTTGCGCAGAATGGTTCATCCGAGGACAATGGGTGAGAACGATTGAGTGAAAATTGACGATGTCATAAATATCAATGATCTCATGAACGAATCAAATTGACCATTACCTCACTCTCAAGTACAAAAAAAATCTAAATGTGTTTAAAAATTTCATTTTCATCGATAACCACCGTTATTTTTTCTTTCAGACAGCTGATCTAACATCACTGTCACCCATCCCAGCTTTACCAGTCCTACAACATCGATATTTTTGAACATTGAATATAACGCGATTACAATTTATCATGGCCCCTTCTCTTTTTAAATTTATTATTACATTTGTATTTATTTATCGGGCGTACAAGCTCCCGCACTCGCTTGAGTTGACTAACACACAGAGCAGCTGCTCCATGGCCACAGGCAGACAGGCTGCTACATCAACTGCTCCATGGGCAACCAGAGCACGAATTTAGCTTTTTTTGTTATAATTTTTTTTGTCCCGTGCTGCTGCTGCATTAACCGCTACAGCAACGCTTGACCAAGTTCCGTTTTTTTTTTAAATTATCATAGATGTGGATATAACAAGATACACGTCGACTTGAGGAATTTGATTTAATGCTGATGGAGGAGCAGGGGGTGGGTTCTCATTAGTACTGGATCGCACTATTTCTTTAGTATTATCGTGGGAGGTGGGCAATGTGTGCGTGAGTGTGTTTTGGGACCTTGTCAGCAGACGGAGCCACAAGGGCCCCTGTGGTAATGTGTGTATTAAATGATTAGTGTGTTAGTTAGCATAACGGCCCTTCAGCAGCGTTTAATCACTCTCAGGGGTGGGTGGCCTCACAGGACGTGGAGGAGGAGGGGGAAGAGAAGAATTTGAACAGTGAAGTACTGCATTTTGGATGATGAGTGGAGAGAGAAAGATAGAGGGAGGAAAAAAAGCGTGACAGAGGGCAAGAATCCAACAGCAACACAATCTGAGCATGGCTCGATACGATCTTTATAAGGCCTTCAATGTCTTGTTAATGTCAGCTCTTGGCTCATCATCATCTGGAACGAGCGCCCATAAATAACTTTTAATAGGAATGCAGAATGGACACAATAAAGACGGGTCTCGCTTTCCGTACGGATTGGCGGCGCCCTGGCCGCGATTGTCTGGCGGGGGTCTTCCGGGAGCTGTCGCTCGATAATTGCTGTGAAAAGTGAAGCGTTGGAGTCGCGGCCTTTTGCCAAGACTCGTGCGGTGGCAAGTGATGACACTTGATTGTGCAGCTTAGTTTACTAGGCGGGACATCCATATTGTGGTTTTCTGTTCTCAGCTGTAGCAACATGCCGGGTTATTTCACCACGGTGTTTCTAGTCGGGGTCTAGGACTACATACAATACTGCTGAGTACCGTATTTTCGGAGTATAAGGTGTACCCCTAATGAATGGCTATCTAGCTACATCTATTAGCTATATAGATAGCTACATATCTATTGGCTATCTAGCTAGCTATCTATTAGCTAGCCTTCTATCTATTTGAGTTACTTCCGGGTTGAGTGAACGTTGGGGCATCTGGCTGCCGGTGCTCACCCACAGAAAAAAAATTATCCTGTGACTTTAAATTGACCTTGAGAGTTTTGAAAGGCGCTCATAAATAAAATATTATTATTGTTATTATTGTTATTGTTATTATTGTTATTTCTGTGTAAGCTCTCAGTCGTACAGGAGTGGTCCATTGATGAAAAGGTTTCTTCAGCCGTCACCTGTACTTCTTTGAAGAAGTACAAAGAAGATATTATTATTATTGTATACATTTCAATATTATATTTCAACATAAAAATACATTATTATTATTCTCGTACATTCCTTTAATAAGCGCCTTTCAAAACTCTCAAGGTCACTTTACAGTCACAGGATAAGTTTTTCTGTAGCAGAGCAGCGGCAGCCACACGCGCTAGCGTTCACTCAACCCGGAAGACAAATAGTTAAAAAGCTAGCTCACTAGCTAATAGAAGATAGCTAATAATAATAATAATACCTTGTATTTATAAGCACCTTTCAAAACTCTCAAGGACATGGCTAATAGCTAGCCAGCTAGCTATATAGCTAATAGATAGCAAATAGATAGCTACCTAGGTAGCTAGCAAGATAGACGACTGGATAGCTTAATAAATAAAAAGAAGTGTATTATTATTATTGTTATTATTATTATTAGTATTGGAAAAGAGCAATCAATTTAACCTGGATTTAAATGCATTTCCACTTTACTAGTATGTATTGAATCTTGACCTTGAAGGATGTCAGTCAAATGGGTTGGTGTATTATACGCCTTTTATTGGCATTTGACTTCATTCGCTTGATCAACTATGAGTAAATACAGTGGAACCTCGGGTTTTCGAACGTCTCACAGTTCGAACAAATCGGAGTCTGAACAAAATATTCGAGAAATTCTTGCTTCGTAGTTCGAACAACAATCGGTGTTCGAATGCCAATACGACGCGTGAGTGCGTACGCGAGGGTGGGGTGCTGAGCGGCGTACGGGTGTATCGCTCTCTCGGTGATCAACTGATGTCGCTTGCGGACGTTCTGCGTTTTGCTCTAGCGTTTAATATAGGTGTACGAAGAGTTTTAGCCACTAATCATGCCTCCAAAGAGAGTAAGTGCTGCGAAAAGTGATAAAAATAAAAGTAGTGCGTACAACTATTGCATTTAAAAAAGAAAGAATCGCAAAATATGAAGGAGGTGTGCGAGTGTCTGATCTGGCGAGGGAATACAGCATGGCGAAATCTACGATCAGTACGATATTAAAGAATAAGGAGGCTGTGAAATCTCGTGATGTGGCTGTGGGAGTGAGAGCAAGTGTCATTGGATAGATATTTGAAGAGAAAAGAACATCCTGTATCCGAGTCATCCGTAGCTGTCACGTTCCGAGCGAGAGTGACGGCAGCTGACTTGTCGGAATGTTTGGGATCCCAAAGCAGGCGGCAGAGACGTACTAACCAAGCAGGATGTTGATTCACAAATAAAAGAAAACACAGCGAGTAAGAAGGCAGGGGGTGATCCGACCCGCTTACTACGCCAAAAAGCAAATGGCACACGAGGGTGCAAAATTACACAATCCCGGAAGATGACATACATTTACGGGACGCCGGGAAAATACCTCGGACCGGATGCACTCGCGCATCGAAGGAAGAGTCCAGGTATGGGGTGAGGTGAGTCAATCATCCGGTATTGGCGAGGTGATCGCGAACCGTATAAATGCCCCGTGTCCGTGATTAGAGAATTGACAGCAGGTGGAGGGCGGCCGGGAGAGGCAGCCCCGACCCCCGCTGTCAACTCGCACGTGACAGGAGCAAAGAGATGGTTTCGGTGTTCAAACAAATTGCTTTTCGAACAGGGTTCTTGAACGGATTATGGTCGAGCACCGAGGTATCCCTGTAATGATAGATTCATTGTTTTTTTTTTTTTAAATTGTAAACTTGTTGTACTTGTGTTGCAGAAAGAACTCGATGCCACCGCCACACAGCTCGCCAACAGACAGGACGAGAGCGACCAGTCCAGGAAGAAGCTCATCGACCTTAGCCGAGAGTTCAAGAAGAACACACCAGAGGTAAGCGAGTGTGCCTGTCAGCTGCGAACCCACCAACACGTGCCCCCCTTACATTGTCCGCTGACCATAGTTTGCCTTTGCATGCGTGCGCTCTCTCCTTCATGAAAGGCAGCCATGATTATTTCCAGAGAAAGCGCAACGGCACAGGAGCAGCGCGGAGATGTGGGCTTGGCTCCCAAAAATAGTCTCTCCATTAGTTTCCCTGAAATCCTAAAGAGACAAAACAGAAAAGCCTTCAGGGGTTTGTATTATCTGACCTAGTTTATTTATGCGTGCAAAAAGTGTGTGTGTGCATGTGTGTGTGTGACGAGGCGGGATCGGGAGAGAGGCGGAGAGTGTGACAACGCTACAAAGCGGGATCAGGGGGGAATTCTGTCCTTTTCCTATGTTCCCATCCCTCCTCCTGGGAATTTTTGTTTCATCTCTGTTACCCGGGCAACACATTTTTTAAACCACACACGTGAAAACAAAAGTATTGTTATTATTGGTAATGTCACCATGGTGAATTATTGATGGTTCAATGAATTATGTATGAACGCAATAGACGGCGGGTAGAAAATTGTCAACTCTCCGTGGAGTTGATCGTAGACCTATAATGGTTAACACGGAGTTAAAATTGATGCTATTGACTTTAGCTCTGAGCACAACCGCTTGATGCCCTACAGCAGTGTTTTTCAAACGCTGTGCCACGGCACACCAGATATTGTTAGGCATGCCATCGGATTATTCTCATTTTTATGGTTTCGTATGAGAAATTCTTTTTTCGGATACACACTTTTCACCTTACACACTCTGTCTGGGAACCAATTAAGTTCGTAAGCCAAGGTATTTCTGTAGTTCTCCATCATAACGACAGGTAGCAGTAACAGCTAGCTTATTGCCTCGTGCTTCGAGACAATTGTAGTTTCTGGCGCGAGGCAACACGACGAAAGCTATCCTTAATTTGGATTTATTTTTACCTGAAGATTAAACTGCACAAACACTGTTGTGCTAGGGTCCCAATTTAACTCAAACTCCATCCCAAAAACAAAATACCCTTGACTTCAAAACAAAAATCTGCAGTATTTTGTCTGCCTGCGTGAACACACGGAGAAACAAGCAGCGAGAGTGCATTCCAGTGCCAGGGTTTTTGTCATTTTCACTCAAATTGCAGGACCCACAAAATATTGAGTTTTAGGACTACATAAACATTCTATACAGCGTTAGAAACCTTAGACTCTTTTTTCACCAGTAAAACAAGAGTTCATTCCTAAGTGATATGGGTCTGGTGGTATCTGAGCTTGAAATGAGGGCATATGTACAAAATACAATACATAGATATTGATTTAAATAGCGCTTTAACAACAGCTGACGCTGTAACAAAGCACTAACATGGACAAAAGGCAAATGATGCATCCTCGTGGAATGGAAAAAAACATTCCCAGAGGTCTGACCAGCGCTTTATTGAAAAACCAAAACCCGCACTGTGAATTGCCCTACCAGCACAAATTCGGGAATAACGCTCCACATCACACTTTTAAATTCACAAATAAAAATCGGGAAAGGCGACCAATGAGTTAACATGTCATTTAAGTGTGCATAATATCGATGGGAATCCTCGTATCGCCAAAATCTTGCTTGATTTGCTATATCATTAAAATTGACATTCTACCCGATGTTGCCAGCATATGCTGTTGTGCACACAACACTCTTCAAATTCAATTGACAAATGACATTTTGGTTCGGATTTTAGCAAGCATCATGGAATTTCACAAGTTTGATTTGCTTTCGTGGGCCGAAAAAAATGATGTGGCGGGCCGGATTTGGACCACGGGCCTTGACTTTGACACATGTGCTTTAAGTCAATTTATTGGTGTTTTGCATTTGACTAAAAATATCAGCCTGCGTGTTTATTCAGGAAGTGAAAATATGACATAGAGCGCCATTCCTGAATTTGTTAGGGTTTTGTTTTTTCTTGTTTGGGTGCGGATAAAGCAGTTTTGACTATTTTAGATGCTATAAAACGTTTTTCCTGATGTCAGGTAGGAAAAAAAATGGTGTCGGTTGTCCTTTATTTTTTTTCATTAACTAGTTTTCAAGTTTTTCGGCCGATTCGTCACTTCGCCAAAAAATTGGAATTCCACTCGTGCTGAAACATTTATCTCCAATGTCATTTTCAAAACTTAATAGTCACGGGAGGAAATGAAGCACACATGCTCAAGGAAGGAGGAAGTGTTACAATCACACAACTAACGCACACACACGAACACACTTACATAAAGGCAGATAACTGGGCAAGGACATTCATCAGTGTAACAAGGCTGAGATTTAGGAAGGCTCCTCTGGCGTCTGCGTGGCCCCTGGCATCTCCCTGGTATGCGGAGGAGGAATCCGAGCCGGTGCAGTCTTGAGACAGGATTCATTACAGGGATGTATGCAATGGCACTAAAAAGCACAACGCTTTGAAAGAAGCCTAGAAGATGGAGTCTTTACCAAAAAGACTACTTGTTAAAATTTGATTATGCGAGCTGATTAATTCATTCACTGCCAGACATGTGCAAAAATGTGTCCACTCCAGTGCAAGGGTTTTTGTCATTGTCACATTAATTCCAGGACCCACAGAATATTGAGTTTTAGGACTACATCAACATTCAATACAGCGTCAGAAACCTTAGAATCTCTTCTTTTATCAGGAAAAAAATGAATTATTTCCTAAATTATATGGGTCTGTAGTTATATGAGCTTGAAATGAGGGCGGCTTTCCAAAATACAACGCACTACATACATATTGGTTTGCCGCTGCTCACTCACAGAAAAACTTATCCTGTGACTGTAAAGTGACGTTTAGAGTTTTGAAAGGCGCTTAGAAATGAAATGAGAAGGTTTCTTCAGCCGTCATCTGTACAAAAGTGAAGGTTTCGGACGTTTCGCCTCCTATCCAAGAGGCTTCGTTATTATTATTAGCTGTCTAGCTGGCTATATATTAGCTATTTAACTAGCTGTTAGCTATCTATCTGGCTAGCTATCTGGCTGGGAAGCTATTAGCGATATATTAGCTAGCTTTCTATCTATCTGAGTTACTTCCGGGTTGAGTGAACACTGGCACGCGTGGCTGCCGCTGCTTACCCACAGAAAAACTGATCCTGCGACTGTAAAGTGACCTTGAAAGTTTTGAAAGGCGCTTAGAAATGATATGTATTTTATTATTATTATTATTATTATTATTATTATTATTATTATTATTATTATTATGGCACTTTAACTAGAGCTGAAGCTGGAACAAAGCGCTAACGTGGAAAAAGGGAAATACTGCCCCCTTGTCGAAAAGGAAAACATTGCCAGAGTCCATAGCTAGTGCTTTATCCGCACCCAAACAAATTCAGGAATGGCGCTCTATGTCATATTTTCAATTCCTGAATAAATTCACAAATGGCTATGAATGAGTTAAAAACGCTGCAATCGTGTCCGTCTGTATGTCTGTGTTCACATGTGTGCATGCGTCTGTGGCCCGTTCTAGGGAATCGGCCCGTCGGCTCTTTATGGTCGGCACCAGTCGGCGCAGATCACAGTCACATCAGATCAGACTGCATTAAGTTGAGCGGGAGTCCGTCTCTGATCCATAATTCAGCAAGCAGGAGAGCGGGGCCCGCGTTGACTCTGTCTCGTCTGCTACTCGCTTGTGAACTACACATACACACACACACACGGCAGCTTTTGTAACATTTTAGAAGTAGTGCAAAGAAATACAGCATATAAAAAAGTTTTCATTATTTATTTGGACTGACATACTGACTTTTTTTTGGCGCATGTGTGTGCCGTCTAAATTATTCATTCCGTTCTTAATTTTCCTTTTAGTTAGTCAAGGCTCCTCGACGAGTCTTGCATAAAGGCCGGGGGGTGGTGGGAATTGTTGTAAAATGCCCCAAAGATTGCTAGCCAGAGGCAGCGGAAGTAAAGCAACTCTGTGTGTTCTTGTGTGTCGTCCTTTATATGTATGTGGAAGCACACGCACATGCGCACGCGTTTGTGTTTAGCTGCGGGCCAGACAGACAGCGAATGGGAGTTCCATATTCTCTGGAGACTTCCTCAGGCTGGCCTGTCTGCTGACTGCCGGCAGCTCGCACACTAGCCATCCATCTCCTCCCTCCTCCCCCTTCTGGTCTTGCCACACACACACACACACACACACACACACACACACACACACACACACACACACACACACACACACACACACACACACACACACACACACACACACACACACACACACACACACAGTTCGCGCTCATGTGTGTATTTTTATGTTGTTATACGTCATAAATCTTTGAAAGTGGAGGGGGCCGGTGGGGCAACACACCGGAGAAATGACCAAATGGGTTCAGGGCAGCTATAAGGTTTGGCAAAAATGAAAGCTAGTAACTTGACCCGGCATGTTTTCTTGATTAAACGTTCATTTTGCGAATCTTTGCTTATTATTCCATGTCATTTGCATAATTCCGGCATTGCGTCTGGGAAAATCTTAGCAAAAGAAAATAGATGGTTTGAAAGGGGAGTAAAATAAGCTGTGTTTTTAAAAAAAAACAGAAAAACCCTTCACTAAATCACCATGATGGGGTTCAATTTGAATTGTTACCACATAGGCTTAGTCATGTTGATGAGGTGATACCAGGGTAAGTGGGGCAATCAGGGTCAGTCATAGACCAGGATCAGTCAGGACAAATGAAGTAATCAGTTTAGCTTTTGGGAATAGTCCTCTGCTCCCCCCCAACCTTAGAGCCGGGACATATCAAAGCAGAGGTCTGGGACCACCACCTCTGAACATTAGGGTTGTATAGTATAGTATAGTATAGTATAGTATAGTATAGTATATAGGGCCAGAGCTACCAGCAAAAATTTGAGTTCGCTGACGAAGCATCTCGGATGAGGAGCGAAACGTCCGACACCTTCAAAGAAGTACAGATGACTGCTGAAGAAACCTTTTAATTGATAATTCTAGTATTCTTTAGTTTACGCTTTTATGCAAAGAAGTCGTGAGTGGGTGTAGGCAGGTTCACAAGAAGTTTATTTGAACAAAGGTTGTTGTTTGTTGATTTGCATCGCGCATTGCTTTCTAGGTTTATTGTACGTCAGTAATGTATGTTGAAAGTCACGGAAAACAAAGTAAACAAATGGAGGATTTATGAAATGATATATTAGGATTTAATCTGAATATTTTACAAATGAGAGGAGATCCTCTCGTCCCTTATATGTGGGTGTTTGTTTTGTGTCTGCTTATCTTGGGTGCGTTTGAAAGGGAGCGAGGGCGGTAGGGTGAAGGTCATTATCCCTGTCAGGGTAATATTGAATTGGTCCAGACAAACAGCCTCTGCGACCCCTGATGAGGTAACAATAGAGGCAGGTCAGTGAGGTCGCGACCCGTTCTCAGCCTGTCTGGACAGACATGGGATCTGGTCAGCAACTGTTCCCGGGTCAGTTTGAGATGTGTGCGTCTTCCCGCTGTCCTGTCTGTGAGGTTTTTGGTTGAAGGGATGCACATATGTCATTGCCCCATTTTGCATCTTTATAAGGCTGTTATTTATCATGTGTATGTGTGTGTGTGTGTGTGTGTGTGTGCATGTGTGTATTCGGCGAGTGTGCAAATCAAATGTTCCTGAACAAAATGTACTATTCAGCTCCGCTTTTTACCGTACGCTCCAGTTCAGTCTGTCAGGATGTAGGCTCAGCTAACAGCTCTGTGATTTGCATGTTCCCCTGACATATAGTCCACTGGCTATCTAATCAGAAACTGCTGACTGTCACCGGAAAGTCATGCAATGGGACTCGTGCGGGATGGAAAGCCTTTGCTGTACAGTGATCATTAAAAAAAAGACAATTCAAACGAGTGCTCTAAGACAATTTGCATTAACAGTAGGCCTACTTAGCGGCTTATGCTAGCTCCTCGCATGCATTCGGGCGCCTCGGGGTGGCCCAGGTGGTGCTGCACCTGCTCTTGTGAGAAGCCCGGTCCACTAGGGCACCCCAGGGTGCAAACCTGGTCTCATGCTAATCATTCACACGCACACCGCTCATTCCCTCTTGGCTGTGGTGAGAGTGATTCGCTGAGATGTGCTAATTTGATTCGTGCGAGAGTGGAGCCTTCACCCAGTTGACTTCAATCTGTTTCCAATGTGTTTGTCTTTTTAAAGTGTATAATGTGTGATAACGAGTGTGTGGATTGTTTCATGTTTCACCATTTGTATGTGTTTTTAAAAGTACAGTAATTTCCGCACCTGATTCTAAGCCTCACACGGTACATTTTTAAAGGAAAAACTATGTTGTACATACAGCACGTAAACCGGTCTATAAGCCGCATGTTTTCTTCAAGAAAGACGGTACACAGACATTTTTTCAAAGTTTTAATAATATAGGATTGCATTGGATTTACCTTTATTAGTCTCACATTTCACAGCAGCAAAGTTATGAAAGGAAAGAAAGAAGTAGAAAAACAACATATTCCTTATGTAAATACCAATATATCTTAACTTGACTGTTACGCGGTAGCAACACAACAAGCATTACAGTAGTAACACAGACCTAACAGGGCTTGTTATGCCCGGTAAAGTTGAGACATGGCAGTACCACAGCAGCAACATGTTAGCACTCGCTAACAGGTCTGGGTACAAAAACATAGTAAGTCACTGAGAGCTGTCCTCCTGCGTGTCGGATTGGAATATTGTCCGATATTCCTCGCCACACACGTTCTCATTCTCTCTTTCGTTGTCGCTGTAAGTGTCACTTTCATCCTGAGGTAAAGTGACTCCCGAGTTTGTGCTTGTGCTCTCCTTCACGCAGCACATTTCTAAACCCATTGGTGATGGTTGATTTTTTTTTTTTCCACACGACTCGCTGTCAGGATCCACTGGCAAACTTGTGCAAAAGTTGCGCGTCGCATACAACCAGTTTTGGTAAACGATTTCCTGCTGCTGGTCAACTCGAAGGGCCGCTTTAAATACACGATTCACACGGCAAGTTCCATGAAAATTGCGTCTGCCTCGGTACATATACAGTGATACCTCGGTTTACAAACCCCTTGGCTTCCGAACTTTTCGGTTTACGAACGTTAAATTTATGAAAATTTTACCTTGGCATACAAACTTTTTTCGTACACGGAGCTGCCACAATGAGTGATGTGTCGTTTGCGAACGTGCTCGTTCTCCGAAAAGAAAATGTCAGTCGGCTTGTTTTGGTCCTCTATTCCCCTGCCCCAGTTAAAGCCACGTGATTGGTCAAGAATGCAGCAGTAAGGGGGCGGGGGGTTCACAGACAGAGAGTGAGTGAAGACATTCTCCAAAAAAGAAAATAGCTGCCGACATTTTTTGTCCTCGATTCCCCGTCCCCAGTCTTCGGGTAAAGCCACGTGATTGGTCAAAAACGCAGCAGTGACGGGAGGTGGTTTAAACATTAAACAGACAGGCAGAGGACAGAGAAAGAGAGAGAGAGAGAGAGTGACAAAATTGATAGAAAACAGTGAAATTTGGACTCATTTCAACTTTGATAGTTCAAAAGCAGAGTGTAGACTGCAAGGTGAAAATTCCCATCAATCAGGCTCCACAAATGAAAAGACAAGCAAGGGAACCAGCTATTAATGATGTTTCTAGTGTGTCTGCTTGCATCTGTTGCTGTTGCAATATCACAACTTACAAGATGTACAACTCAGAGCTCTTTGAGACACTTTTATGCAAAAAGCCATCCATTCCATCAAGCCATCAACGACCATCACAAAGGTAAATAAAACGACTTTATTATACAGTACAGTTTATTTATTTAATTATAATACCATAGCACATTTATAATACATAAAATAAGGTATAGTTTGTGTAGTTTTAAGGCTTATAAAAGTAGAAAATTATGTTTTATGGGGACCTGGGAACGGATTATTCTCATTTTAATGGTTTCCTATGGGAAATTAATTCTTGGGATACACACTCTGTCTGGGAAACAATTAAGTTCGTAAGCCAAGGTATCACTGTACTGTATTCGCCCTGTCTCACTCTTATCTTTAGTGCTCGAGCGCCTCTGCCGGAAAAAAATACATAAATTGGCCGCATCTTTGCATAACCCCCAGGGTTGAAAGCTAGTGACAAAAAATCGCAGTTTATGGTCCGGAATTTACAGTAATTTTTGGTAGATTTCCCAGTCGTCTTATTTTCGTGTTCTTCACAAGCTAAGGCACTTCTAATTGTTTTTCTTCGTGATAATTTCATTGAACCTTACACATTTTTCTTCTTCCTTTTTCAGGACTTTAGGAAACAAGTCGCCCCGTTGCTCAAGAACTTTCAAGGAGAGGTGAGTTCATCCTGTTGTACTTGTGATAAATATGCTTAGTAAACGCCAGACGCCATTTTAACAGCCCTCTGACTTGGCTTGTCCTTTAGTCTTCTCTACGACTTCTTTTCCCTCTTGTTCTTTCTCTCGCCACTATCTCATTTCAACCCCTCCCACTTTTTTTTTCCCTCCTCTTGATTTTCCTGTCCTATTCATGAAGTCCTGTAGCCCCAGGGTGTGTTTAAATTGCATCCTGCAACAACAAGAAAAAAAAGCATCACTAAACCCCGGCTTTAGCCTGTCGCAACCCAGCGAATGCCATTTCCTCTGAATGCCTTTATTTTTCTGTGTGTCTGACTGGGGTATTTGTTGCTTTTGTTTTCTTGTTTTGTTTTGTTTGGCAATGGGGTGAATCGCAGGCCATTCCTATTCATTATGACATTTTTTTTACCCACCCCCATACATACATTTGCATATTCCTTGACTTATAAGGTGTGTATGCGTGCGTGTGCGTTTGTATTTGTGTTTGTCTGTCTGTGTGTTATTCATGTTAAGTTTCAGAAATCCTAAATCGGAGATTTTCGTCCTCGCGACTCTGTGGTGCGTGTTAAAATAATATGAGCGTTACAACAGTGATACCTCGGTTTACGAACCCCTTGGCTTACGAACGTTAAATTTATGAAAATTTTACCTTGGCATACGGACTTTACCTTGGCATACAAACTTTTTTTCGTACACGGAGCTGCCTCAATGAGTGATGTGTCGTTCGCGAACGAGCACGTTATTCTCACAACAAAATGGCATCTGACTAATTTGGTCCTCTATTCCCTGTCCCCAGTCTTCGGTTAAAACCACGTGATCGGTCAAGAATGCAGCAATGAGGGGGGCGGGGGTGGTTTAAACATTAAAGAGACAGAGTTTCAACTTTGATAGTTCAAAGGCAGTGTGTAGACTGCAAGGTTAAAATATCCCATCAATCAGGCTCCACGAACAAACCGCACAAGCCATCTGTACACTTGATGCAAAAAGCTATCAACCCCGCTAAACAGAACACAATTGATGAGGAACTAGATAAAATTATCACAGAGAAAGCACCCGCAAGGGATCATTCCTCAAGACAGTGAAAGAAGGTTATTAGAAAGTAGAAAATTATGTTTTACGGGGACCGGGGAACGGATTATTCTCGTTTTAATGGTTTCCTGTGGGAAATAAATTTTGGAGATACACACTTTTCGCCTTACACTCTCTGTCTGGGAACCAATTAAGTTCGTAAGACAAGGTATCATTGTAAATAAAACACAAAAATGCTTTCGTTGTTTATTTATACTTTCAATCAGTCTAAAAATGTATTTTGTTTTTTACATTTTCTTTTGTTTCGCCTTAAAAATGAACTGTCTGCATTGTGTCAATAGTTGCTTTATAAAATGAGTATTGTGAAGTATGGTGAGTCTCCGAACCCAATTGTGAGACTTAACATGTATGGTGTGGGTATGTGTGGGCGCACTTATATCCCACTTTCACACTCAAAAAATCCTCCATCATTTATGCCCATTTCCAAACAGACTCCTCCTCCTCCTCAACATTCCCAGTTCACTCCCATTTGTGAAGACAGGGAAAGAGTGGAAGCGGCTGTTTTGGACCCAGGCATTATTTGGGGCGAGAGTGGTTGGACATTTGCAGTTGCAGCCGAGCAGCTCACACAAGAACAGGCGCACACACTCTGTACACTCAATACAAAAGAATGCAAATAGATAGTGACAGGGCTGCTGTGCTACTGGCCGTAGAATATTACAGTTTAACACCGGGTTACTTTCCATATTCTTGTGTTGGTTGGGGCAGCCACCACAGCCAGCGGTTGTGTAGGAAAAAAAAATCAAAATGGCTCCAGTATATTCCACATTCTATTTAGAGCGAAGAAACTGGACCAATGTAATTGGGGTTTAGTCAGCTGTTTCCAACAGTGTCGACACACCTCAACATGTACAGTCCAACAAAATCAAGAGCTTAGTGGGTGGCCTTCCAGCCGACGAGACGTTATTGTGCGATTATTGAGATAATACTGT
This sequence comes from Hippocampus bargibanti, assembly GCF_051943395.1. NCBI lineage: Eukaryota > Metazoa > Chordata > Actinopteri > Syngnathiformes > Syngnathidae > Hippocampus > Hippocampus bargibanti. Next base: position 16,448,297 of record NC_142747.1, read on the forward strand.
ATACCAGCGCCAGTCGAGAAGCAACCCATCAATCAGTCAACTATTCTGCTGTGCCGGCGTGCCACAACACGATCTGCTCCAGGAGTGTGTAATTTTTAGCCCAGGATTTGTTTGCTTACGCTCCCTTCTCCCCACCTCCTCAGTCCCTTTGAACGAGAATAAGACAGCTTCATGTCTTCATTGCCCAAACGTCTAGATGTCGGTTCCTGGCAGAACTTTGAAATTTGGCTCTTTGTCAATGATACCTTCAGGTTGTAATTACACACGCTCACCAATTCACGTACCGAGCGGTCGTTCGTAAGGTGAATTTGGTCGTAAGTTGCTTCAGTGCTATATTTTGTATGGAATGTATTTTTAAGTCAAACACTGAACTGGGACGTATAAAACACAGACACTCTAAGTGCCGTAAAATAAATTCACACCTACTGTAGTACGACAACATATATCCTTGGATCTTCAGTAAGCCATGACTGAAGCTCATTACTTTTTGTGATGCACCGCGTCCTTCTGGAGTGTCAACTGGAAAGAGGGATTTCCTCCCCGCCCACATACTCAACGCAGCCAATCGCAATCGGGCTCGTTGGATCAAGTCCTGAATTCGGTGGCAACACTTCAGCATAGCCGGGCGCTGATTGGTCAGCCTTGGTGATCATATTTCGACATACTGTACCTGCAAAAATGTTCCTTTATACTGTTTTTCATAACTCGAATGTTCATAAATTGGGGAGTGTTTGTATTACCAATAAGGTGTACGATTTCTTACTCGAGTGTGTGTGTGTGTTGCCTCCTGAGTGTTCCTTGTTGGTCCATCGATCAGATAAGCTTTTCCATTATCCAAGGCTTCAGTCTTTGCTTCCCATAGCCTCTTATCAGAATCAAGTGGGGGCCACACGCGCACACATACACACACGCACACCCACAGACTCACCAACCACTCAGGTGGGCCCGATGTCCTTCACACAGGAATAGTGGAGTGAGGTGGTGCTGAGAGACGATGACTCAAGGACGCTGACGTATACGGACGGATGTGTGCTTGGGATGTGTCAGGAATTCCTTTTTTTTTTGCAATTGCAAGCGTTTCTCCCGATGCAGGCGTTGGCACCATTAGTGTCACTTCATTTGTTTTGAGTGTGCGTGTGTGCATTCGGGTATGGGGAGGTAGGGGGAGGATGTGAGAGCAGATGTGATCGGGAGTGGTGGAGCGCGCTACACTCTGGGAACCGCAAAGGCTGTATTTGCAAATCCTGGGTGGTCTCCTAATTGCTCCGGTCCTGCAGTTAACCTGCCTCTAACTGTAGGGTGTGTCCTACATTAAACTCTATTTCCTGCCTCCCATGTCGGGCTATATAAAGCGGCCGTACCACTGACCTTGGCCCCGTCATTGTACAGTCACGCAGCTGTCTTCCTTCGTCGCCGCTAGAAGATAATATACATGTATCGGTTTGCAAATGTGCATGTTAGCGTCCTAGAGGTCCGCATTTCTTGAATAATTTTGATAACGTGACCATGTTGTTGCGTTTTAATTCATGTTTTCATATTTTGATGAATCAGAATCTGAAAGCCTTTAATAGTCCCACAATTTGTTGTCTGTATTTTCCTCGCTGTGCACATTTGATTGCCCCCATTCGATGATGCACTCTGTACTGTTAATTTTGGCTGCTAAATCTGCATGCTTCAGGATTTCATCTGTAGATTATATTAGATTAGATGAGCCTTTATTGTTCCCACAATGGAGAAATTTACATTTCACAGCAGCAAAAACAGAATACAGTAGTTGCTGTAAAGGCAGCGACTCACGCGGGGCCATCTTGAAGTCAAAACCAAAACAAATATTGTGTCACAACACAAAGGACACAAACAGTCATTCAATTTTAAGGTAAGGTTAAAATCTTAGCGAAAGAAAATAGATGGTTTGAAAGGAGAGTAAAAGAAGCTATTTTCACAAAACAGCAAAATCCTTCACTAAATCACCACAGTGGGGTGAGATTCAATTTGGATTGTTCGTCCAACAGACTTATTCGGCAACATAGGCTTAGTTATGCTGATGAGGTGATACCAGGGAAAATAGGGCAACAGGCCAGTCGTAGACCTCATACTCAGGCAGGACTATAGAAGTAATCAGTCAGGACAATCGAACCTAATCAGTGTAGCCGCAGGGAGTAGTACTCTGTTCCCCCCAACCTAAGAGCAGGGACCAATCATAGCAGAGTCTGGACAGTAGGGATATATATAGAGCCGAAACTACCAGTAAAAGACTTTAGTTTGCTGACGAAGCCTCTTGAATAAGTAGCGAAACATCCGAGACCTTCAAAGAAGTACAGATGACGGCTGAAGAAACCTTTTCATCGATGGACCACTCTGTACGACTGAGAGCTTACACAGACGTATTCAATTTTAAGCACTTTCTGCACCCTCTTTTGCTATATGCGGCAGTTGTAGATGAAAGAACAGACGATCAATGCGTCCTTTTCACCAGTGGATCAGAGACGTCATGGTGGAATGTGCGCATCTGCTACAAATTTTGAAAGCAAACATGAATCTGTAGCATCCATTGACGAAAAGAGATTGTCTGACATCTTCTGTCCCATGTAAATCCGCTTCAATTCCAAGCCGCGACAATTCCACATATGCATCGGCACTCTGCGTATTTGTGCTGCCGAAAAGACGCAACCGATTACCAGAGTCTCCTCCTTGATGAATACGACACACAACAACACAGTGACAAAAGACAACACAAAAACAACAACAAAAAAGCACTTGCAGACGGCTGCCTACTCGGGCGCCATCATGGACTTCATTTACACTTCTATACAAGATTATTAATGAATAACATTAAAAATACTGTTATCTATAACTTTTCTGAATTTAGAGGTGCATTTTTTTCTTTAACTGTAGATTGAGTTATCCAACGTTCAACTGTAAATGCATGAGCACTCTGGGAGCTGATTAAAATAACGATAGTCTACGTTTGATTGACACATTGGCAGACAGACGCTATGCTAATCCAAGTTTGATTCATCAAACTCCAACACCACGAACAACAAACCCGAACAGGTATTAGTTGTTAAATGACTCACTCATGTCTTGGTGTCAATCAAAACTGAGTGTGATCATCTTTGGCAACTTCATGCAGTGTGTTTTTGTGCAGGGAGTTGACAGTAAAACTGTTTACAGGGACACGCATAGGTTTGATTGTGGTGTGTGAGCTGTATTAGTCATGAGCATCCATAATCTTCCATTAATGGCTGCACAATTGAGGAACGCAATCACTCCATCGTGTCACACGATGAGCACATGGGAGGGGAGAATTAACATATAAAAACAGCAGGACGGTATTGGTGTGCGAATGCGTGTATTTGCATGCCAGACACGTCAGACCTGTCCATCCGGAGCTTAAAAGAGAAACATGAGAAGCATGTGACCAAGATCGACGGTTAGAATAAAAAAAATGGTGCATACATGGAAACAGGGACGCACGTGGGTGGCGCCCTTGCGCCATTTTGACAGCCACTGGTGCAACTTTGTTACTCCACTGCGCCAGCACCGGCGCATGTCTATTACGATCAGCGCATATTGCGACATGATCTGCGTCATATATGACATACTTCTGTTAAAATTGTTAATAAGCACAATTTGTTAAACAGTTTTTCGTTTTCCTTCAGAGATTTTAACGTTGGTCATCTGCCATCTTGCCTTACCGATTTGGATCCATAATCACCTTGCTTGCATTTCGTCTGTGTAAGCTCTCAGTCGTACAGGAGTGGTCCATCGATGAGAAGTTTTCTTCAGCCGTCATCTGTACAAAAGTGAAGGTTTCGGACGTTTCGCCTCCTATCCGAGAGGCTTCGTCAGCGAACTAAAGTCTGACTGGTCGTATCGGCCCCATTTATATATCCCTAATGTCCAGACATGGTGGCGCCGGACACAGCTATGATAGGTCCCTACTCTCAGGTTGGGGAGGGGGGGCAGGGGACCCCTCCCTGTGGCCCCACTGCTTGCATTTGTTTCGGAATGCAAGGTTGTTTCGAAAATGTTTATTTTATATATTAATTCATTATTTGACTTGAATTAAAATTGTTTCTATACAGTGATGCCTCGCTTTGTGAACCCCTTGGCTTACGAACTTTACATTAAATTTATGAAAATTTTACCTTCAAGAACGCAGCAGTGAAGGGAGGTGGTTTAAACATTAAAGAGACAGACAGACGACAGTGAGAGAGTTTCAACTTTGATAGTTCAAAGGCAGAGTGTAGACTGCAAGGTAAAACCTGCCCATCAATCAGGCTCCACAAACAACCGGCACAAGCCATCTGTACACTTGATACAAAAAGCTATCAACCCAGCTAAACAGAACACAATTGATGGGGAACTAGATAAAATTATCACAGAGAAAGCACCTCCAAGGGATCATTCCTCAAGATGGTGAAAGAAGAAGATTACGTTCCTCATCAAGTGTTTAATGCTGAGGAAACCGGCCACTCCATTCCATCAAGCCATCAACGACCATCACAAAGGTAAATAAAACGACTTTATTATAGAGTACAGTTTATTTATTTAATTATAATATCATAGAACATTTATTATACATAAAATAATGTATATTTTGTGTAGTTTTAAGGCTTAGAAAATTAGAAAGTAGAAAATTATGTTATGGTTACCTGGGAACGGATTATTCTCATTTTAATGGTTTCCTATGGGAAAATAATTTTTGGGATACACACTTTTCGCCTTACACACTGTCTGGGAACCAATTAAGTTTGTAAGCCAAGGTATCACTGTATTAGAAAATATTTGAGTCAAAAATGTTTTTTTTTTCTTTGCAATTTATAAATATCATCCTCCAATGACTGTATGTTGGTGTATTTCAAACAGTTTTGTATACTTCGGAAATGTAGTTAAATTGGGCTTCATCCATTTTAGAATTTGGCCCCCTTTTCAGACACAAGGGGGCCAACTGGCAACAGATGCATCTATCCCTGTGGAAATGACGAGAGGGAGAATTAGAAAGAGAAAACGAATGCAGGGGACATAAGGGGTACAGCTCGGTACCAGCCGGCTGTGGGCCAGATGTTTTGCGGCTAAAAAACGGAATCAAAGCCATGTAAAGAGATTTATTAGGTTCCCATAGGAGCGCAGGCAGAATTACATGTATCCCATGTTGTTTACAGTGGGCGAGGACCTCTAAACCTCCCATCAGCAACGCTACTGGTTTGGCTGGGAATGTGAAGACTTAATATTTGGACTTCACGTTGGCTTTTGTTTCTACCACCCCCCTTCTAACCTCACCGCGAATGTGCTGTGGAGTTGGAAGAGAAACACATTCCTGTTTAGTCTGTGTGTGTGTGTGTGAGACACAGTAGTCAGCTGTAGCGTTGCCCAGTACAGTAGCAACATCTGAATGTCTTTATTTGGCATCTGTTTCCCTTCATTTATACTCGACTTTCAGATGTGTTTTCGGCCTACTCCGCCTGCTTCTTTCATCGAAGCGTGACAGTCAGTCTATCGCTGTTTCACCATTGACCAGCGTATTAATACATCTCCGGTATGCTAACAGAATTAATCCCTTATAGATCCATTCTAATGCTGCCTTTTTTTGATTAATATCAGGGATGGAATGCATGTCCTCTGTCCTCTCGTGTTAATGGCTACATTGGTCATGGATCCGCGTTGTATTGCCGCTAAGAGCTGACTGAATAATCTGCTCCTGCTGTGGTTGGAAAGACAGAGCCAGCTGTTTAATGATGTCAGCGTGTTGGAGTGGGGGTGGGGGTGAGGGGGGTATGACCGCACTTGCACTCACTCATTTACTCACTCAGCTTAGAACAGACAGACAAACAGACCGACACAAATGCACAGCAAATGGAACGCGGCCCTTGCCGTCTGAACAGCTGAGGTGATTGCACGGGAAGGAAACACACTTTGGTTACAGGCAGCATAGCAACATTGTGTCTGGGTGGACGACTGTGTGCGTAAGCCTCCTTGCGATAAAGGTCTGTTTGGTTCGTGATTGTGCCATTCGGGACTTTAAACCTTCATCTGGCGGAGTTTCGGCGTGATAGCAAAGTGTGAGGACGCAGTGCATTACATTGATGAAGGTGGTACCATATTGATAGCAACAAAATGTCTGGCTAGCTGCTACTTACCCACACAAAATCCTGACTGTGAAATATCCTTGAGTTTTTCAAGCCGCAGATCCAGGATACAGTTGCTGTATGTGTATAATATCCCTTTTCAGTGTTCGTGCCGGTCGGTTTTACCAACCATGCGCATTATTCCACGCATCCTCATTGCTAAACACATTACTAATGCGGTGCACCATATGCACGGCAAACATTCCTAGTGAAAAGGTCAAATGCCATATCAGTTTTCTTCCTTAACATATTCTAAGCTACTGAGACAGCAACTGACCAAAAAAAAAAACATCCTTCCTCAAACGCATTGTAACTTGGGGTTGTGTGATTAGGATATGCAGTACTTAACTCTGGAGCCGTTAGCACATGATTCTGTCAGTAGAAGATGCATGCTTTTATTATTTGAATTTTGTTGTTGTAATTGTTTGTTATAATGTTCTTTATTGGTTTTGGTTCTGGTTTATGTTTGCCATAAACCAAATTTATTTGTTCCTCTGCTATGGGTCTGTATTGGTGCAACCTGGAAGGTAAGGACACTCCCCAACTTACGAACGAGATACATTCCAAGCAGTCGTTCGTAAGGTGAATTTGTTCATAAGTTGCTTCAGTGTTTTTTTTTGTATGGAATGTATGTTGAAGGCTTATATAAGTACAGTAAAGTCTCGTTATATCGATATCGGATATATCAATAGTCCCGGTTATATCGATACTATTTCTATGCACGCACGGAGAAAATTACATGCAAACAGGGTCGGATATATCGATAGTCCCGGTTATATCGATATTTTCCGGACTCCCTTGAATATCGATATAACGAGACTTTACTGTATGTTTAAGGTTTATATAAGTATGTTTAAGGCTTGTATAAATAACCTGTATCGGTTTGTACAGAAAAATAAACATTTCATAAAATATGTGCTCTGTCAAGATATGGACATGTACAACTGGAGAGAATACTACATATGGTACGACAGAAATATTCGTATGTACCGTTGTTCGCAACTCGTATGTTCCTAAGTAGGGGAGTGTCTGTAGTCTAGTAGAGTGATACATTGGCTTACGAACTTATTTGGTGCCCAGACAGAGTTTGTAAGGCGAGAAGTGTCTATTCCAAAAACTAATTTCCAATAGGAAACCATTAAAATGAGAATAATCTGTTCCCAGGTCCCCATAAAACATAATTTTCTACTTTCTAATTTACTAAGCCTTAAAACTACACAAAATATACCTTATTTTACGTATAATAACTGTACTATTGTACATAATTAAAGAAATAAACTACTGTATAAGAAAGTCATTTTATTTACCTTTGTGATGGTCGTTGATGGCTTGATGGAATGGAGTGGACGGTTCCCTCAGCATCACACACTTGATTAGGAACGTAGCCTTCTTCTTTCACCATCTTGAGGAATGATCCCTTGTAGGTGCTTTCTCTGCGATAATTTTACCTTGTTCCTCATCAATGGTCTTCTGTTTAGCTGGGTTGATAGCTTTTTGCATCAAGTGTACAGATGGCTTATGCGTTTTTTTTTTTTTTTTTGTGGAGCCTGATTGATGGGATATTTTAACCTTGCAGTCTACACTCTGCCTTTGAACTATCAAAGTTGAAACAAGTCCAAATTTCACTGTTTTCTATCCATTTCATTACTCTATCTCTCTGTCGTCTGCCTGTCTCTTTAATGTTAATCCCCCCCATCCCCCCGTGGCTTTAACCAAAGAGTTGGGGCGGGGAATAGAGTAAAAAAAAAGTTGGGTGCCATTTTCTTGTTAGGAGAACGGGCTCGTTCGCCAACGACACACCACACATTGTGGCCGCTCCGTGTGTATCCCGAAAAATAGTTGGTTTGCCTTGGTAAAATTATCATAAATGTAACGTTCGTAAACCGAAAAGTTTGTCAGCCAAGAGGTTCGTAAACCGAGGTATCAGTGTACTACATTTCTCAATGGAAAGAAAATCTCAACTACACTGCTTGGGGCAAATTGTGAAAGTTCAAAAGTCAATGTACGGCTCGTTGTACTAAATTCATCCTGTCTACTTGATAACTAATGTTAAGCAGATTCCTTACTTACAGACAGTGTATTGTCGGTGTTCAAATACCTGACATGTTTCGGCGACTACTTCCGCCTTCGTCAGAGTGTCACGGATGTTGCTGTGACGCGCCATTTTCAGCTGGTGTTGCTATGAGGGCGTGACCCCATGCAAGTCATGCAATAAATCATACATCGGGGAGACAGGAAGGAGTTTCAATACAAGAAAGAAAGAGCACAAGAACGAGTGCGAGAAGGAGACGGCAACAATCCAAACAAGAGCAATAAAAGAACAAGCACAACAGGAGCACCATAAATCAGCCATCACGGACCACTGCAAAAGAGAGAACCACATCATGGACTGGGAGAAGGCCAGAGTCATCCGCACCGAAGACAACAAACATCAGCGCTGGATCAGGGAGGCCATTGAAATCCGAAAGCGAGGACCAAGGACCATCAACAGGGATGAGGGAGCTTACATGCTCTCTACTACCTGGAGCAGCATCCTGGAGGGACGAGCGGACAGCGGGGGGCGTGGCTTGCCTGTCAGTTCTGACAGGTAGGTCACGCCCTCATAGCAACACCAGCTGAAAATGGCGCGTCACAGCAACATCCGTGACACTCTGACGAAGGCGGAAGTAGTCGCCGAAACATGTCAGGTATTTGAACACCGACAATACACTGTCTGTAAGTAAGGAATCTGCTTAACATTAGTCAATGTACGGCCTTTAACACATAAGGATCCCTGACCTCACACACATTTGGAGGTGATGTGAACTCTCTGACACTTCCCATCTCTTTTGCCTTTACAGATCGACGCCCTCAGTAAGAGGAGTAAAGAAGCAGAGGCCGCCTTCTTAAACGTGTACAAGAAAATAATCGATGTCCCAGGTAAGACGAGTCATCACGCTGTTTCCTCTTTGAGTCTAGACCGCGTCGTCAGGCTACAAAAAAATGTCGTCAGCGGGACCCTTTCATGCATGCAAGCAGCACCAACAGATGAGGAAAGGGGAAAAAAACATGACACCATCCCTCTGGTGCTTCGCCGCAGTGCATCCAGGCGTGCTACAGCACCCTATTATGTCCACATGAGATCTCAACTGCACTGGTGTTGCCTTTAAGAATGTCTTAAAAAAAAAAAAGTTGTCCTCATGTGCTTGTCGAGCGTCGCCACGACGTATATGAGAAGTCAACGCACCGGGGTCAGAGAGGGACATGCAGCGGGAGATGTTAGGTTACACGGGTGCCCCGAGGGGGGTCCCACGTATGTCAGAACAAGCGGCGTCAGGATCATCTATAGCGTAAGGGGGTCATCATATTCCCACACGGTTGGACCTACAATAATATCTTTAGATTGTACTGCTCCCAATAAGTCAGTAGCGGCACTGATGGGGGGCTATTCTTAACTTGCAGCGAGACAATGATGTAATGCCTGATGCACACACAGCACCAACCTGACTAATGCAGCAGTCTTGGAAACATTGTGTTTTGTTCTATCTTCTATCAGCTGAAGGCTTAAAGGTGTCTGATGAGCGTGTTTAGCATACAACTACTCCGGTTTTGCTGTAATTAGTACGGTTTTCATTGTCCCATTCCGGGTGACGGTTTATTCAATATTCAAATTGCGGTTTTTGAATTTAGAACAGTCGATCGGCACAGTGCCTGCTGTGATGAACTCCTTATTCTGCTCGACTGTAAATTTTTTTGTGTGTCCTCTTCGGCTTCACACTAGCCTGTGGTGGGGTCTTTTTCGGTCCCATAATAGCAAAAGAACTCGATGACAAACCACGTCTGCGCTCAAAGGGGGTAAAGAAAACTAGTCCGACAGACTCCGTGGCGCTGTTCCAGCGTGTGGTTTAGTGTCCTTCCGCCGAAAACTAGTCCGCCAGGCACTGTGGCGCTGTGTGGTTTGGTTCGTCAGCCAAGATTATATGTTCGTAACGTGAAAAGTTTGTGAGGTAAAGCGTTCGTAAGCTAAGATATCACTATATATCTTTGACATTGATCTACATTTGCATTGTGTTTTTAGCCTGTGTTTTTCCTAACTGACATTAGAAAAATGTTTTATAGCATCTAAAATACCCAAAACACACAGGCGGATATTTTTAGTCAAATGCAAAACACCAATAAAAATGACTTGGTGTCCCAAAACTGCCACAAAATGCACTCGGAAATGGCGAGATTCAGAAAGTCCCGCCCCCTTGTTCGTGACGTCGCGCCAGGATACTCCTCCACAAAATGCCTTGCTCCAGGATCAAAACAATGGCTTCAGAGAGTTCAGATTCGGAGAAGATGCTTTCTTGTTACTCATCCAGTTATGAATATGATTCAAATAGTTCTGAAGAGGAAAGCATACATTTGCAATCGATTAAAGAAGTCCTCCCATATCAATTCGAGCCGTCAGGACTCCAATGTAGCATCCCAGAAAATGCACAAGATGGCGCCCAAGCTACGTTGGAAATGGGCTGATTTGTCTGCTCGGAATTTGTGTCAACTAGTAACAAATAGTCTTGGTGCAACACACGATTCACCATCACATAATTTGTGTTTTCAGACCAAACAAAGTACCCAAAATGCATTGTGTGTCGCTTTCTCAGTCAGGGGCGTTCCTTCAGTGACGTCACGTACGGACTCGTCACCAACTCAAAAACAAGACTTCCGGAATATTCAGCACAAGTCTTAAAACATAAAATATAGCTATATGCGGTGGAATCTTTGTAAAATACGCTCAGTAGAAGTCATTTGAAGCCATTTTACAAATTATGGACACAACTTGTCCGGAGACGTCGGTTGTCCTCTAAATCGCTGTAATGTGAAACATTGTTTGGCTTCAGGACCCCTTGACCAGGATCCCGGCATATTACTAGGCTTTTCTGGTTTCAAAATTTGGCAGGTTTGGTTTAGCGCTAGTAGCCAACAAGTCACACAACTTTTAACTGGCTGTACAGTACATTTGAAGGAGGAGGAGTTCTGATGGTGTCCATGAAGGACAAAGGTTTGATAAGAGAAAGTTGCATTTCAAGGGCGCCAACTTGGAGGCAGATAAAAGCCTCCATTCAGGGTGTGTGGTTATGTTCCTCAATGTTTGTACTCCGTGTGCGCGACCGATGTGTTGAAAACGCATTGCGAGCATGTTGCTTTACCCTGCATGGCGTGTCACCTTTGACGGCACAGAATCAGCATGAAATTCTCCAATCGTTCGCCGCTGATCTCTCATTAGCATAGTTAAGATATCTAACTGTGTCAGACATGAGGCGCGCACGCGTGCACGCAGTCCTTACCCCCAGCTGTAAGCTGTCAGTTCCTCTTATCTGTACTACACACACGCACGCACACACACACACACACACACGCAAAATGCTCTTTTCGCTGGCATGCTGATGAGCGTCGCCCGCGTCTCTTGGCTGCCTGTCACCAGTCTGCCACCCATGAGCACCAATCAGATGTGATTGGCCTGACTGACAGGGCTCTCTTCATCACACTGACAGTTAACCCTTTCTTCCTCCTCCTCTTCCTCCTTTTCTTTTCTTTTTTGGGATTCCATATTCAAAGCCTTGCGTGTGTCTCCGACGTGATTCCCGGCAAGGAAATAACTTTATTGACAACCGTCACGAGAAGCTAGATATCCATTAGCCACTTAATTGTGATGGTGTTTCAAAACTAAATCAGATGACAATGATATGAGCTAATTTAACATAGCCTACCGCTGCCATTTAAAAAGTATTCTAATGACCGCACACATGGTCAAAAATAGACACTGCCGCCGGTTTACTTCCCACTCCCTTCAATGAGCAAACGATAAGAAAACAACTTGGAATAATTCACGAGCCCCTGATGGGTTTGACTCGCTCAGATTAATTTAACATTTTAACTCACTCACTGCCAGACGTGTGCAAAAATTTGGCTAATCCAATGCCAGGGTTTTTTTTGTCATTTTCACTTAAATTGCAGGACCCACAGAATATTGAGTTTTAGGACTACATAAACATTCAATACAGCGTCAAAAGCCTTAGACTCTTTCAGCAGAAAAATAGTTAATTCCTAAGTCATATGCGTCTGGAGTTATCTGAGCTTGAAATGGGGACGACTGTACAAAATACATACAATACATACATATTGATTTATATAGCACTTTAACAATAGCTGAATCTGTAACAAAGCACTAACATGGACAAAAGGCAACTGCTGCCCCCTCGTAGAAGGGAGTAAAAACACCGCCAGAGGTCTGACCAGCGCTTTATCGGCACCCCCTCGCAAGAAAAGCCAAAACCCCAACAAATTCGGGAATAGGGCTCCATGTCACGCTTTTGAATTCCAGAATAAATTCGGGAATGGCAGCGAATGAGTTAATAGATCGCTACAATAACACTTTCAATAGCTAACCACTCGCCAGGCTTGAGATCAATTGGTAAAAAATGTACAGTAAGGCGCTCCGTTAGATTTTGGATTTGTAGCACCGGTGTAACCAGATTATTCGGTTGGTTGTACCGATGCAGAATTGGTCACACCTTTTTCTTCTTTGAACACTGTCTATTTTGAAAGTTTGAAGTACCGTATTTTCCGGTGTAGAAGGCACACCCGCGTATCAGGCGCACCCCCAATGAATGGTCTATTTTCAAACATTTTTTCCATATATAAGGCGCACCGGACTATAAGGTGCATTTTCAATTAATGAAAAATGTTTTCCAAATACAGCTATACTTCGGTTTACGAACCCCTTGGCTGATGAACTTTGCGGTTTACGAATATTAAATTTATGAACATTTTACCTTGGCATACGTCGGAAAATACAGTACGTTTTTTATGTATTTTACTTTTTTAAAGGTGATACTTGTTAGCCCACCATTCTATGATAACACTAGCACTGGCAGAATTTTGTCCTTGACGGCACTAGCGGTTCTTCATGGAGGGAGCAAAGTTCACGGTCAACGGCAAAATAATAGTCCCCGGAGCCGTTAAGAGATTCATCGCCTTGCTCAAGGACACCTCAGCGGGGGCAAACGTTTGCTCTCACGGGGCCTGATGAATGCAGTTATTGCATTCTTGTAATTTGCTTTGCGCCCGTGTTAAATGTTGTGCGTGTACTCCTGTGGCAGATCCCGTACCTGTACTGGAACTGGCTCAGCAGCTGCAGCTGAAGCTCCAGAGGATGCACGACATTGAGACGGAGAACACCAAACTTCGAGAGACACTGGAGGACTATAACAAAGAGTTTGCAGAGGTCAAAAACCAAGGTTAGAAACATATATACCGATATATATATATATATATATATATATATATATATATATATATATATATATATATATATATATATATATATATATATATATATATATTTGGATCTATATTTAAAATGGCTCCTTTAAAATAAGCAGCAAATATGGCCTGCAGGCAACCAATAAATTACATTATCACCAGGCCTAGTATAATTTGTTGCCTGTATAATTTACTTTTTTGAGATTATGGGATCGGAGATGGGCTCTGGTCTTTTTTTGTGTTGAATTGACATGTTCTTATAGGGCAGAACTATCTAATTGGATTTTTTTCAACTTTGTATTCCGATTGCAATTTAACTCAATCACTGCCACATGTGCAAAAATGTGTCCACTCCAGTGCCAGGGTTTTAGTCATTGTCAATTCCAGGACCCACAGGATATTTAGTTTTAGGTCTACATAAACATTCAATGCAACGTTAGAAACGTTCGACTCTCTTCTTTCATCAGAAAAAAGTTCATTCCTAAATGATGTGGGGCTGGAGTTATATGAGCTTGAAATGGGGGCGGGTGTACAAAATACAATGCAATGCATACATATTGGTTTATATAGCGCTTTAACAACAGCTGAAGCTGTAACAAAACGCGAAAATGGAGAAAAAGGAAATGCCGTCCTCTTGTGGAAAAGAAAAAAAACATTGCCAGAGGCCATCGCCAGCGCTTTATCGGCACTCAAGCATGATAAAACAAAACCTGAACAAATTCGGGAATGGCGCTCTATGTCATATTTTCAATTCCCGAATTAGTTTGTGAATGGCAGTGAATGAGTTAATGTAGAATTATTTTATTTTTTATTTATATTTTTAAATCAATCATGGACAATAAATGAATGTGTATTACAACACACTTTTTGACCCATGTTTTCCTCCCCACTTGCAGCCTTTGTAATGCAAAAATTGCATCGTACTGCATTTAAATATATATTAATTATTCAGAGACATTTGTACTTCAATCATGTTTCCCACTGAAATTAATAGAACTGGAATTAATCCTTTCTAACCCACAACCAGCCGAAGGACAAATGTTCTTACCCAAAGTAAAGAGTGTGCTGGGGGGGGGGGATAATGGGGGATGACAATATTTCCTTTCACAACCCATGAAAATGATGAAAAGCAAAAGTATCACCAGGGAGCCTGTTAATCAGATTTGAAAATAAATAATCTATCCTGACATCACAAGCAACTTGAGAGCCGTGTGCCACTTTGAATTAAGGCTTTATAAATCTTGAGTGTGATTTGGAAATGCTTGCAATTAGAATTAAAAATAGATGGGCCGACAAGTCTGTACAGAGAAAATGTGAACAGAATCTAGTGTTCCTCTTAGGTCCACGACATTAACGGCAATGTGTTGATGACATTTTTATAGTGGAGAGGAACCTGCGCGGCGGATATTTTTAATCCACATTTGGAAATATTTGAACACCTCGTGCATTATTAAAAGCACAAAATGTACAAGGTTTTACTCTTCCAATTAGGTTTTTCATGGGGAAAGAACATGTGGCACATTTTCATGAATAAAAAACGACAAGCTACCTCAGGGTAAAAAAAAAAGATGGGGGGGAAAGTGACAAAGGCGCAGATGAGCGAAAAGGAGTTGTAAAAGTGGTTTCATTTTAAGTCCGGGCGGCAGGATGGGGAATAGCGAGAGGGAGAAGGAGGGAGCAGGGAATGTTTTGGAATCTCCCCTTTTTTTTCCCCCCTCATCTCGGGTTAATTGGGGCAGCTCGATAGCGGCAGGGTTCCATTCCGCCATTGATTTTCCTGTTCCTTCATCCTTTATCCCTACTTCCCGCCTCAATAGATGGGGGGGGGGGGGTATTTAAACCCCAAAACACGCCGTGTCACTCCCACTCCTGTTAAACACACACACACACACACAAATACAAATGGAGCAAGGGGCCATTGATCCTTGCAACCTAAATGTTTAAAGTTCAGTTAAGCAGTTAAGGGGTAAGAGGGCTCTGAAGGGACTCTCCTATCGATTATATGTCAGAGTAGTGAGACTGGAGTTTAAATCACATGCGGCGTGCGCACACGTGGCATCCACACACACACACACGCATACTTAGAGCCCTCAGTTGAAGGCTGCAATGCTCTTTATCACCGTCTCGGGCATTTATATCTTTCTCTGAGAAAATCCACACACATACACAAGAGGCCTATTTATTACTCCAGTTATGTGTTAGATTTATTTCCGGGCTGCCCCGTGCAGAGCTCAGACGTCAGCGTGTTATGGGGTTTCAGCACTAATGGAATCCTAATGAATACAGCGTATCTGCGCTTGGAGAACATGAGTGTACCTTACGTCCTCTTTGGGATGGGAAGGCCAGGCGGGAGCCTCCGGTGCGCGTGGAGCAGGTTCTAGTCTGTGATGACTCGGGGAAATCTCACGAAAACGCACTCGTAAATGTGCTACGGCACACATTGGGAGTGTAAAGTGCGTGAATAATACGACGGAAGTACACACTTCCTTCTCCCTTGTAGTTCCCGCATTATACTGTTTATTTTTTTTTTTTTAAATTCTCATCATAAAGATTATTCTTACTTCAATATTGTTAACTTCCAACCAACATACATCAGTTCCCTTAACACCTAAATTACACTTGCTAAATTTTTCGAGATGTTACCCATCAATTAGCCGACAATTTTGCTTTTACTTGTGAGCGCAGAGCCGAGATACGGTATCGTATGATGGCTGTGAACTTAATTGAATTGGTGAACAGTTCTCTGAATATTTTTCCAAAATATTTTCAAGCTGTTTAACTCATTCACTGCCAGACAATGTGCAACAATGTGTCCACTCCAGTTCCAGGGTTTTTGTCATTTTCACTCAAATTGCAGGACCCACAAAATATTGAGTTTTAGGACTACATAAACATTCAATACATTCAATTAGAAACCTTTGACTCTTTTCTTTCATCAGAAGAAAAAGTGTTAATTCCTAAATTTTATGGGTCTGGAGTTATCTGAGTTTGAAATGGGGGCGGCTGCACAAAATACAATATATACTTATTTATATAGCGACGAAAAGGCAAATGAAACAAAAGGCAAATGCTGCCCCGTCGTGGAAGGGAAAATAAAACATTGCCAGAGGTCTGACCAGCGCTTTATCGGAAGCCCCCGCAAGAAAAAAAAAACAAATTCGGGAATGGCACCTCAGCGTCACACTTTTCAATTCGCAAATAAATTCGGTTATGTTAGCGAATGAGTTAATACGCCCTTCAGCTGAAATTTACTCTTGAACTAACATGAAAAAAAGAGAATTAACTTGGTGTATTAAAACAAAAATCACATAGCTTAGCCTTTCACTTCACTAGCTTCATGCCAACTGTAAATCGATTTCGCAACACCCACATTTAAGCAATGGATAACCCACAAACGGTGCAGCAATACACATAGTAAGATGAATACTCTGTAATATATTCTTTATCCTCTATGAAGAATGACTATTGTTAGTGTCAAACTGATGAACTCTGATGAATTGAGACATTTCAATGAACTATCTGTTTGTTTTATGCGGCCCAAAGGTGGCCAAGGCAGTCACGTCAGTAAATGTAGCACAGTTACTATTCAAGTGATGCAATGTGACAAAAACGGTTCATTTTAAATTTTGTTTAAAATGTCTTTCCTGTATGCTTTTATGAAATAACGGTAACCCCTTTCCATGTCATACGGTACAACATTTTGTAGCATTTTCCTTCATTTCAATGGGATAAGAATGATTTGAGAAAATGTTGCTAACCGCTGCACTTGTTTTTCTTAAACAGTCACCTTCTACATACCCTGTCTTGTATAGTGAGACCTCAACTTACGAACTTAATTGGTTCCCAGACAGAGTGTGTAAGGCGAAAAGTGTGTATCTCAAAAAAACATTTCCCATAGGAAACCATTAAAATGGGAATAATCCGTTCTTGGGTTTCCATAAAATATACTTTTCAACTAAATAAGCCTTAGAACTACACACAACATACCTTATTCTATGTATAATAAATGTGCTATTGTATTGTAATGAAAGAAATACACTGCGTTGTATCATAAATTCACTTTATTTACATTTGTCATGGTCATTGATGGCTTGATGGAATGGCGTTGGAGATCGAGGGTCAAAGGGAAATGCTGATTGGAAAGAGAGGCACATTACATGAGGACTGTAATTAAAGAAATAAACTGTGTTGTAAAATAAAGTTTTGTTTGCCTTTTTGATGGTCGTTGATGGCTTATGGAAGGAGAGTCACCTTCCATAAGGACTGTTGGTAACTTAACCTCTGGTGCTGTTCGGTCGTGTGCTTCCGCCAAAGATCACTCCGCCAGCCGTAGTGGGTGTGTATTATGAAAATAGTGCTTATTATAAGGTTTAATTTTCAGAAATTTGACATTTGTAAGACGAAAAGTTTGTAAGATAAGGTGTTTGTAAGTTGAGGTCTCACTGTATGTAGCTTTTTTATATGCATTCTTTGTGTTTTTATTGCCTCTACATGTATTCACTGTTGATCCATGCTTCTACCTCCCACAGAGGTGACCATCAAGGCCTTGAAGGAAAAGATCCGCGAATATGAGCTGTCGCTGAAGAACCAAGCGGAGAACCTGGCACAAGAAACGCAAATCCAGTTGCACAACGACTATGCAGAGAAAGAGAGGTATGCGTGCGTGCGGCTGTTTTGATTTGAGTCATTGGGTGATCAGATGAAAATGTTCTTTTTTTTTTTTTTTTTTTTTTTTTTTGAAACCCAAGTATTCAGTTTTCAGCAGTTCAATCAACCCATTTCCATTGCGTTACTCAATGCCTGGATTCTTTTCGATGATTGGCGGATTGGACAGTAAAACAATAGCTGATTTTTCCCATGGCTGTGCCACTTACTGTGATTGGAATCAGCTACCTCAGGCTGCTATTTTCTCTCTTCGCCACAAACTATTCCAACCATGCTGTCTGGATTTAATGTTACACATGGGTCCTTTTATTGGCTCCGAGAGTGGAATAAAACCCTCAAAATGGCTTGATTTGATATCCTTAAGATTAGTGTTCATAATTAATTCTAATGGGCCACTTCCCCGTTTGATAAAAACCCGTCTGGATTTCTTTTGTTCAATGTTGATTTTTGTCAGAAACATAGAGTGCTTCTGCTGGTAGTAATGAATGATAAAAAAATGCATTGGCGCCAGATATTTTATCAATGTAAAATGTTATCTTGTGGCGCCACATTACGTCAAATTTGTCAATGCACGTGTTTAATATGGTTATTCTTGTTAGTGTGTGTGCTATTTTCAAGTTAAAAGTGGCATGCTTTTGTTCTTAGAAAGGACAGTGAATATCTTATTAGATCTACAGTGATCCCTCGCTACTTCGCGGTTCACTTATCGCAGCTTCAGTGCATCGCAATTTTTTTTTTTCAGGGAAAAACAAACTTGTTTTTGTATTTTATTGTTTTTTATTAATGGCATGCATATGAGCAAACGGATTATGGTCAAAAACCGAGGTATCACTGTATTTGGAACATTTTTGTCATTCATTGAAGGTGCGCCTTATACTCCGGTGCGCCTTATATATTGAAAAAACTGAAAATGCACCATTCATTGGGGGTGCGCCTTATACTCCGGTGCACCTTATATATGGAAAAATTCATTGATACATCTTATATTCCGGTGTGCCTTATACGCCAGAAAAAAAAATATATACAGTAAAGTCTCGTCATATCAATATTGGTTATATCGATAGTACTGCTTATTACGATACTATTTCTGTGAACGCAAGGAGAAAATGTACATGCTGCAGGATCGGATATATCGATATTTTTTCCGACTCCTGAAGAATATCGATATAACGAGACTGTACTGTACATATATATATATATATGTACAGATGACGGCTGAAGAAACCTTCTCATCGATATATATGTATATATATGTGTGTATATATATATATATATATATATATATGTGTGTATATATATATATATATATATCCAGTAAAGTCTCGTTATATCGATATTCAAGGGAGTCCGAAAAAATATCGATATAACCGGGACTATCGATATATCCGACCCTGTTTGCATGTAATTTTCTCCGTGCGTGCATAGAAATAGTATCGATATAACCGGGACTATCGATATATTCGATATCGATATAACGAGACTTTACTGTGTGTGTATATATATATATATATATATATATATATATATATATATATATATATATATATATATATATATATATATGTGTGTGTGTGTGTGTGTGTGTGTGTGTGTGTGTGTGTGTGTGTGTGTGTGTGTGTGTGTGTGTATACACACACACACTCAGCACTTATGCCAATGGGCAAGTGAGACTGTGAAAAAAAAACTCAGGCATTGCTCAATTTAAGGCACAGACACGAAGATGAGTGGTCCGAATTGCATTTCCTGTACGTCAGTGTTTTATAGCCCCCTTCCTGTCTGACTGAGGGCCCACTTCCTGCCTGTGAGAGGGGGGCTGTAAATGGATGGCACCTCTGATACGTATGTGGCTTCTTCAAGGAGCGAGATGAAAGGATGAAATTGAGGGCAGGGAGGGAAAAAAATGGAGATGACAGGAGAGACGGCGCGGCGGAGAAGGGTGGGGGCATCAAAGAGGGCCATAAAGACACTCTTTGTGCTAGATTATTGATGTTTTTACACACGGCGGCAATTTCTGAGCTGAGACTAACTTTTTATATGCTAAGAATGAATCTATTTTATCCATGTGGTTTTTTGAGGCCCATGCCTCTCCGCCTGCTTCACCCCACCCTCGGCGCTGAGTGCCCCAATGGCTACACATTCCTGCCTAATAAGACTACTTAATAAGGAGTTGGTTGCATTGGAGAGATTTTTACTCTGGAGTTCTTGGGGGCGAGGGGTGACACCTTAGAAATGGTGGGAAAATAGAGAATAGCTGCAGTTGCCGCAAAGTGTAAAGCTCAAGATTTGTTGACGCAGTCTCACTGTGACATTGTGCTCTCTAACGTGACTTTTGCCTGCCCTGGTAGGAAACTACAGGAGAGCCAAGATTCCATGTCGTCACGGTTGGAAGAGGCCGAGCACAAGTCGCAGTCCCTCCAGACAGGTAATCCATCCTGAAGAAAGTTAAGAAAAAAAATGGACGCTTTACTTAAAGGACAACCGACACCATTTTTTTGTTTCCTAACTGACATCAGAAAAACGTTTTATAGCATCTAAAATACCCAAAACACACAGGCTGATATTTTTAGTCAAATGCAAAACACCAATCAAAATGACTTAAAGTGTCCCAAAACTACTTCAAAATGGCGAGTTTCAGAAGGTCACGCCCCCTTGTTCGTGACGTCACGCCAGGACGTCTTGCCTTGCTCTAGAATCAAAGCAATGGCTTCAGATTCGGAGAAGATGCTTTCTTGTTACTCATCCAGTTATGAATATGATTCAAATAGTTCTGAAGAGGAAAGCATAAATGTTTGCAATCGATTAAAGAAGTCCTCTCGTATCAATTTGAGCTGTCAGGACTCCAATGTAGCGTCCCAGAAAAAGCACAAGATGGCGCCCAAGCTTCGTTGGAAATGGGCTAATTTGTCTGCTGGGAATTTGTGTCAACTAGTATCAAATAGTAGTCTTGGTGCAACACACAACGATTCACCATCACTTTTTTTATGTTTCCGTTCTAATTTCGCCATCAACACGAAATTTTCAGACCAAACAAAGTACCCAAAATGCATTGTGTATCGCTTTCTCGACCAGGGGCGTCATCAACTCAAAAACAAGACTTCCTCAATATTCAGCATGAGTCTTAAAACGTAAAATACAGCTATATGCGGTGGAATCTTTGTAAAATACGCTCAGTAGAAGTCATTTGAAGTGATTTAACAAATTATGGACACAACTTGTGCGGAGGCGTCGGTTGTCCTTTAACAGTGTATCTAAAACCTCATTTCAATGTTTTTTTTTTTTTTTTTTGCAGTACTTGAAACAACTCAGGCTGAGCTCTTTGATTTGAAGGCAAAATACGACGAGGAATCCTCAGCAAAGTATGTGTCTTCTTCTTCTCCTCCTCCTCCTTTTTCTCTCACCCCCTCCATAGTCTGTTTCTGACATAATCATCCTGTTTAGTGTACCTCTTTGCCTGGAAACTCCCTCTCCTCTCGCAACTACCGGATTGTCTCCCACAAGGCTCAGCCAGCCTCAAAATCCCGGCATTACCGCCGGACTGTAAATACTGACAGGGCCTTTGATGCGTTCTGCAGCCACAGCGAGCACAACATTTCCTTGTCGTGTCCAAGTGCACCCCAGCATGCTCTGCAATCCCAAATTTACTGAAACATTATCTGGAGGGAAGCAGGGAGGATGAATGTGAGCGCAGTATGAATACAAATATCTAAATCGGTTAGCATTTGGCATGGTGATAAAAGACTGGATTTATTGAGTGTGATTTGAATTTGATCATCTCATGTCCCCAATCCTGTCATTTTAGATGATTTTAACTCATTCACTGCTAGATCATGTGCAAAAAAAAATGTGTGCGTCCACTCCAGTGCCAGGGTTTTTTTCATTTTCACTCAAATTCCAGGCCCTACAGAATATTGAGTTTTGGCACTACATAAACATTCAATGCAGCATAAGAAACCGTAAACTCTTCTTTAATTCAAAAAAAAAAAGTTAATTACTAAGTTACATGGGTCTGGAGTTATCTGCATTTGAAATGGGAAACAGCTGTTCAAAAGGCAACAAATTCGGGAATGGCGCTCGACGTCATATTTTCAATTCCCTATTACATTCGGGGAATGGCAGTGAATTAGTTAGAATATCGTATTTGCACAAAAAGGGGCCGTAAAAACAACTCCTTGACGACAAAAGCATGTTTGCATCCAGACATTTTTCACAACAGAGGAATTTTCACAATAGCAAATTGTATTTGACAAAAAACACAGAAGTGTGCCATATTTTACACATTTTACAGACTGGCTTATTCGTTTTCAGTGTTGAGTGAAAACTGGCGCGTGTGGCTGTCGCTGCTCACCCACAGAAAAAGTGATCCAGTGACTGTAATGTGACCTTGAGAGTTTTGAAAGGCGCTTACAAATGAAATGTATTATTATTATTATTATTAAATTTCTAAATGGACTGTAAACAGTTTGGTATATACAGTAAAGTCTCGTTATATCGATATTCAAGGGAGTCCGAAAAAATATCGATATAACCGGGACTATCGATATATCCGACCCTGTTTGCATGTAATTTTCTCCGTGCGTGCATAGAAATAGTATCGATATAACCGGGACTATCGATATATCCGATATCGATATAACGAGACTTTACTGTAGTAGTATTCATTAGAAAAAGTTGCTTAAAAACAACAGATTTACATCGTGTACTATCCTGTAGTATAACCCTTGCGTTTTGAATGGATTTCGACTTACGACCATTTTGACTTACAACCGATTGGTCGGAATGGAACCCGGTCGTAAATCGGATGATACCTGTATAAAGCGCACCGGACAACAAGGCACACTTTCAATGAACGAAAACAAAAATCTAAATATAATGTATACAACAGTTTTCCAAATATAAGGCACACCACGTTATAAGACGCTGCAGTAGTAGCTTGGGCTAAGCACTACTTCTTCTATGGGGGGAAACGGAGTCGTTGGCTGCTGACAGTCGATGCGAGACTTATTGTCGCTCAATATTACTTCACATATAAGGCGCACCTACGTATATGGCGCGGGGTCATCTTTGCAAGAAAATCAACGCTTTTGGGTGTATCTTATACACCGGAAAATATGGTATTCTTTATTGTTATTTCAGTTGTGTATAATTATGAGAATACACTTATTTGCGTATGGCGGCCGCTGCTCGCCCACAGAAAAAACTATCCTGTGACTGTAAAGTGACCTTGAGAGTTTTGAAAGGCGCTTAGAAATGAAATGGATTATTCTTATTATTATTTTACACTTCACATATCCAAGGTAGAAAGAAAAAAAGATAATGCATAAAACACATTGAATTACAAACTTAACCTCGGGAGGCTTTTTCTTCTCTCCCTCACCTTGGCCCATATTCACCGTGCCTGTCCATTAAGAGAGTTGTTAAATTGACTGACAAACAGATCGATCCAACTTGCCTCATCCTCACGCTACTTTTATCTACTCTTCCTTCACTCTCTACTCCCTGCACTTTTTATCTTTTATCTGTTTATGAAAAGACAGTCCACGGGAATATAGCACAGGGTGACAGTCCCAATCAATACCTTATGCTATAGAGTAGACGATCTGCCATCACCCCTTTGCATTTCCTTTCGCCCGCAGCCCGATCGCACTCTCGTTCATTACTTTGTTTTCGTCCCTTTTTTTTTTTTTTGCCCCTTTTACATAGCAAGCACATTTTGTATACAAGGGCCCCATTTGCTCGAATGAGCTAATAAACACATGCCTGCGCACATTCCCCACGCACGCTCGTGTACACATCCAATCGCACACGCGCTTGCTTGCTCGTGAGCCCGAGGCAGTCAGGGTCCTTGACTATGTGGCGTGCTGTGATCTGAAATTTTAATGCAACGCTTTAAAGCGCACACAAACCCCTCTCTAACCCTGCACCCTCCCAGTCCTTGGAGTCCCCCCCCCCTCTCTCCCGTTTACTGCTTGACTGAGCAAATCGCCAGTGTTTGGCTGAACACAACTTTTAACCCTTTGAATGCTTCACAGTTTGGCACAGCAAAAAAAAAAAAGATGCATACATAAGTGCACGTTTTCACACAGGCGCTTGCATTTATGCACACACGCGCACACACACACACACACACACACACACACACACACACACACACACACACACACACACACACACACACACACACACACTTGCTCTGAACTTGCTGCTAAGGAGGCCATTGCGTGACAAATCTCCCATCCTCTTGGTGCATTTGGGTAATCTGCCTTTTAAAACACACACGCGTGCGCACACAAACACACACGTCCTGAGAATTTTATCGATGTTGCAGTGCCGGGCGGGGACTGTGATCTCCAGCAGGAAGCAGATGTAGAGAACCCCCCCCCCCCACACACACACACACACACACACACTCTGTGTTAGTTCTTTGAGGGTCTGGCTGGTTGTGTTATACTCGTTTAGTCACTATTAAAGATTAATGATATATTGATCCGTGGCTCTGCAGGGTGGTGCGCGCACGTTTGTGTGAGTGTGAGAGTGCATTTTTGCACACACGTGTAGTTTAATCGTTGTTAAAGGCTTTAGGGTCCATTTGCGGAGAAGTAAAATTGTAGGTGATGAGGGAGCACTTTGTTTAAAGGACAACCGACACCATTTTTTTCTTTCCTGACTGACATTTTACGTTTTATAGCATCTAAAATACCCAAATCACACAGGCTGATATTTTTAGTCAAATGCAAAACACCAATAAAAATGAATTAAAGTGCCCCAAAACTACTTCAAAATTACCTCGGAGATGGTGAGTTTCAGAAGGTCCCGCCCCCTTGTTCGTGACGTCACACCTGGACGTCTTGCCTTGCTCTAGAATCAAAACAATGGCTTCAGAGAGTTCAGAGTCGGAGAAGATGCTTTCTTGTTACTCCTCCAGTTATGAATATGATTCAAATAGTTCTGAAGAGGAAAGCATAAATGTTTGCAATCGATTAAAGAAGTCCTCCCGTATTAATTCGAGCCGTCAGGACTCCAGTGTAGCGTCCCAGAAAATGCACAAGATGGCGCCCAAGCTCCGTTACAAATGGGCTGATTTGTCTACTGGGAATTTGTATCAACTCGTATCAAATAGTAGTCTTGGTGCAACACACAACAATTCACCATTACGTTATTTATGTGTTTTTGTTCTAATTTTGCCATCAACACGAAGTTTTCAGACCAAAAAAAAAGTACCCAAAATGCATTGTGTGTCACTTTCTCGGTCAGGGGCATTCCAGACGTGACATCACGTCAGGCAACGTCATCAACTCGAAAACAAGACTTCCTGAATATTCAGCGCAGGTCTTAAAACGTAAAATATAGCTATATGCTGCGGAATCTTTGTAAAATACGCTCAGTAAAAGTCATTTGAAGTGATTTTACAAATTATGGACACAACTTGTGCATACAGTATATGCTAGCACGCGCACACACACAAAACTATTAGGTTGACCAAAAATTACACACACTGTCACACTGGCACAACCAGCTTCCTTTTTAAGCCTCCTTGAAATCCCCAAGGTAACGCACTGTGAAAATGTAATGTCGAAAGAAAAGGAAATGGGGTCATGAAAGCTGCTGGACACAAAAATAACAACAACAAAAAAACAAAATGTGGAAAAGCAACCCCGAGGTCCGGAGGCTACGGCGAAGAAAACGGGATCAGAGTGCGATAGAGGAGGGAAATGAAAATCTAAATCGGGGAATATCCTGCTGGCATAGAGGACACGGGCTGAAGTAGAGGAGGGGGGTCGGGCAGGAACGTGGAGGAGTTGCAGAAAAAGAAGAGTGGCGGACTTGGGAGGGGGGTGAAAAGGAAGTACATCTCTTGGCGTTTTTCAGAAGACAGTGGCTGAATCACACATGCTCCAAAAAAACGCTTTTGGATTGGATTGGATTTGCCTTTATTAGTCTCGCAGTGGAGACATTTACATTTCACAGCAGCAAAGTTATGAAAGGAATGAAAGTAGAAAAACAAAATACATGAGCTGCTGGAAAGGCAGTCACTCCCGCTTCGTTACCGCTTTTCATTCATGTGTAGTTCCCAGGATGCATTTGGGCCGCTCCCTTGCGCCATTTACATATTTGGACAGCCACTGGCGCAACTTTTTAACTCCACTGCGCCAGTACCGGCGCACGTCTGTTACGATTAGCGCATATTGCTACATGAGCTAATAGCTAAAAAAACAAATTTTGTTCGGCGTCTCTTGAGCGACGGTTCATGAGTTGCCAATGCGGAAGAATGCGGGATGTCGGCTTTACTTCGTGTTCATGTTTACATCTTTATTCTCAAGTGTACATAGCTAGTTAGCTAACTGTCTAGCTGGCTATTAGGTATCTGTTAGCTAGCTAGCTAGCTTTCTATCTATTTGAGTTTCTTCTGGGATGAGTGAACGCTGGCGCAGTAAAAATGACGTAAAGTGTCCAAAAACGATTTCAAAATGAAACCGGAAATGGCCATTTTCAGAAGGTCCCGCCCTCTTGTTCGTGACGTCACGCCAAGACGTCTTGCCTTGCTCGAAAATCAAAACAATGGCTTCAGATTCGGAGATGTTTTCTTGAATGAATATGATTCAAATGGTTCTGAAGAGGAAAGCATAAATGTTTGCAATCGAGTAAAGAAGTCCTCCCATATCAATTCGAGCCGTCAATGACAGCAATGTAGCGTCCCAGAAAATGCACAAGATGGCGCCCAAGCTCCATTGGAAATGGGCTGATTTGTCTGCTGGGAATTTATGTCAACTAGTATCAAATAGTAGTCAACACACAACGATTCACCATCGTGTTATTTATGTGTTTTCCTTCTAATTTCGCCATCAACACGAAGTTTTCAGACCAAACAAAGTACCACAAAATGCATTGTGTGTCGCTTTCTCGGTCAGGGGCGTTCCGTCACGTCAGGCATCGTCATCAACTCGAAAACAAGACTTCCGGAATATTCAGCGCGAGTCTTAAAACGTAGAATATAGCTATATGCCGTGGAATCTTTGTAAAATACGCTCAGTAAAAGTGATTTTACAAATTATGGACACAACTTGTCCGTAGGCGTCGGTTGTCCTTTAAATCAGGCCCCATCCATTTTCTAATTTGGCCCCCTTTTCAAACACAAGAGGGCCAGCTGCCCCCTTTTTTTTTAATTTCCCAGATGCATCCCTGCATTTGAAATGTGCTCCAGTGCTCCTCCATGTGGCTGATCTGTCCACACATTGACTTTTGTAAATCTTCAACTTATCAAAATAACCACCCACCTCCCAATTTCCAACATTTTGGGATGCAAGCATGCATCCGCTTCATGGATCGTCATTTCCTCCCTTTCCCTTTGACCGGCCCGCCTGTCAGAATATTCTGAAAATCCTTTCACTGTGATCTGCTTTGGCCCTCGGCCTCGAGCTTTGCCTTTATAATTCCCAAATAAAGCCAAATCCAAAGGTTATTTAAGAAGACTTTGTACATCTGTACTTTGATTAAATGATCACATTTGGAGCCGGGTGCACTGTGTGTATTTGGGTTGCATTACGATATCCATAAATGCTCTCCATTACAAGCTTTTCTGGCTTGTTGCTTCTCTTACCTCACATTTGTGCGCGTGACAACATGCAGGCTGCTCGCGCGAGCACACACTATGGCTTAAGACAGGATAAAAGCTGGTGAGGTAGTGAACTATTATGTTGAATAAATGCACACCAGATCCTTTTAACTAACTCTAAGGGATAGTATAAAAGTGGAGAGTGAAAAGCGCCCCTACTCTCTTTTTTTCTTTTTTTTTTTTAACTACATTACCTTCGGCACATTCTTGACCTAATATCAACTTTGTCTGTTATGTTAAATACATTCAAATCAGTACTTGGAAAGCCTGCGGGACGTAACGCTAGTTCTCATAGTGCGACACGCAAACACAAAAGACTGCGATGCCTAATGGTTTTGCACCCAACGTTGGTTGTGGAATGAAGGAGAGAGAAAGCAGAAGACAGAAAGATCGGGGGGGGGGGGGGGGGGGGGGGTGATGATTGGCCTTGTTTGAAAGCAGCGGCAGCATCTTTCAACATTTTGTGTCTCATCTTTCAAATCGCATGGAATATTGTTTTTTTATGAGTAAACACACAAGCTACCAAAGGCAAGACAGTATAATACAATACATATTGATTTATATACCGCTTTAACATCTGAAGCTGTAATAAAGCATTTAACAAGGACAGCAATAATAATAATAGTAATAATAATAATAATGCGAGAGTGACTGCCTTTCCAGCAGCTCCTGTATATTGTTTTTCTACTTTCATTCCTTTCATAACTTTGCTGATCTGAAAATGTAAATTTCTCCACTGCGAGACGAATAAAGGCAAATCCAATAATAATAATACTACTACTAATAATAATAATCATCATCATAATCATAACATAATCATAATATAATCATAATAATGATAACATAATAATAGTAATAAATAATAATAATAATGATAATAATAACTATAACAATAATAATAACAATAATAATCATCATTATCATCATCATCATTATCATCATCATAATCATAATAATAACAATAAGAATAACAATAACATTAGTAATAATAATAATGATAATAATAACAATAACAATAATAACAATAATAATAATAATAACAATAATAATATTCATCATTATCATAATAATAATAACAATAACAATAGTAATAATAACAATAATAATAACAATAACAATAATAAGAATAATAGCAACAACAACAATAACAACAATAATGACAACAACTATAATAACAACAACAATAACAATAATAATAACAGTAATAATAACAAAAATAATAATAATAATAATATAATATTAATAATAACAATATATTTTATTTCAAAGCTCTGAAGGACACTTTACAGACACAGACAAGCATAGAATACAATAAATAAAATACAATTATAAATAGAAACAAGAGATAGAACTACACAGAAAATAAAGCAGTTACAAAGATGGCAGAAACCACCGAGGAGTTAAACCAAGATCAAGTCGGAATGATGACGAGTCAAATGCCAAAGAGTACAAGTGATTTTTGAGACAATTTTTAAAAAATGGGCAGCGAGGGGGCTTGTTGAATGAAGCACTAATTGTTTAGTTTGTGACATTTTGTGATCATCAGCAGTAAATTTGGCCAAGCCACCCAAACGATTTAGGGATTAGCCCAAAACAAGCTTTTTGTGAAAAGGTGTACTTTATACACAACGGCACCTTTGACCTGAATAGTTTTTTTTGATTTAAAGGACAACCAACGTCTCCAGACAAGTTGTGTCCATAATTTGTAAAATGACTTCAAATTACTTCTAGTGAGTGTATTTTACAAAGATTCCACCGCATATAGCTATATTTTACGTTTTAAGACTCGCGCTGAATATTCAGGAAGTCTTGTTTTTGAGTTGGTGACGAGTCCATACGTGACGTCACTGTCACTAAAGGAACACCCCCTGACCGAAAAAAAAGTACACATTGTAGCAGTGCTTCCATCACGTCAATGCTTGTTTGGTCTGAAAACCTCGTGTTGCACCAGAAAGAGCCAGAAGAGGGCGTCCAAGCTCCATTTAAAGAATTTATCAGCCTGTGGAAACGGGTTGAGTCATTCATCATAGGAGCTCGGTGGCCATTTTCTGCCTCTTTTTGGGTGAGACATTTCCCCCCAATGTTGCCTCAAAATGACACGGAATAAATTCTTTAATCGATTGCAAACATGTATGCTTTCCTCTTCAGAACTATTTGAATCATATTCATAACTGGATCTGTAACAAGAAAGCATATTCTCCTAATCTGAAGCTATTGTTAGCTATTGAAGCTATTGAAGTTTTGATTCTCCACCAATGCAAGACGTCTTGGCGTGACGTCACGAACTGGGGGCGGGACTTTCTGAAAATGCCCAATTCGCAGCTCAATTTTTTGTACATTTTGGACACTTTCGGTAATTTTTATTGGTGTTTTTCATTTGACTAAAAATATCGTACTGTGTGTTTTGGGTATTTTAGATGCTATAAAACATTTTTCTGATGTCAGTTAGGAAGCAAAAAAGTGGAGTCGGTTGCCTAAATTGTTCAGCCATTGTCTCTTTGTCTCTCTTGTGTGAACACCATTCCAATGTCCTTCCATGACAGACCTATAAACTAAAAGTTATAAATGCATTTCAATCACAACAAAAGCTTATCAAACACTTGTCTATGATGACAATTTAGAGGCGGCATTACAGACTTCCTGCTTTCTGACCTCCCTCAAGTGAGAGGTGAACCGTGGGCTCCATGCAGACCATTAGTCAGACACAATCTCACAGCTTCATAGCAGATTAGTCTGCTGTATTAGGATTTAGAGATCTATTAATGTTATCCCTCTGTTTTAGTGTGGCCGAGGTTTTAGGGGAGCTTACATGTGCGTGGAGAAACACACACACACACACACACACACTTAACTACACGCATGCATGCACATACACATACAAGCAGCTCGGGTTATGGAGTTCACAATCGGTGGATTAAGGTGAAATTTAGACGCTATCTTAATGGAAACGACAGTAGCATTGTGCAAATGTAACTTTCCTGGCATTAGTTCTTTTTTGAACTCATTCACTGCCATTCCCGAACTTATTCGGGAATTGAAAAAGCATGACGTGGAGCGCCATTCCCGAATTTGTTCGGGTTTTGGTTTTTTTCTTGCGGCGAGGTGCATTTGTAGCTTCGGTCAGACCTCTGTGACTAGGGGGAAGTATTTGCCTTTTGTACAGCCGCCCCCACTTTCAATGCAGATAACTGTTTAGCCAAGTAAGCTCAAAATTGAAAATATGGGAATTGAAAATAGTACGTAGAGCGTCATTCCCGAATTTGTTTGGGTTGTGTTTTTTCTTGTTTGGGTGCCGATAAAGCGTTGGCCATGGCTTCTTCATGATTTTTTCCTTTCCACAAAGGGATACCATTTCCTTTTTCACCATGTTAGCGCTTTGTTCCAGCTTCAGCTGTTGTTAAAGCGCTATATAAAATCAATGTATATATTGTATTTTGGCTAGCCGCCCTCATTTCAAGCTCCTATAACTCCAGACCCATATAATTTAGGAATTAACTTTTTTTCTGATGAAAGAAGAGAGTAAGGTTTTTTACGCTGCATTGAATGTATATGTAGTCTTAAACCTCAATATTCTGTGGGTCCTGCAACTTCAGAGAAAATGACAAAAACCCTGGCACTGGAGTGAAAACATATTTGCACATCGTCTGGCAGTGAATTAGTTAACCCAGGACCAAACACACTCACACACATGGAATCTATTGAACATGTCCCATTCTCTTTGGCGGGTTTTCTGTGAGTTATAAACTGAATGTCTTCCTCAGGGCCGACGAGATTGAGATGGTGATGACAGACCTTGAAAGAGCCAATCAGGTAAACACACTAACTCTCAGATGAATCATAACGCAGTACTTTAGTCGACTTCCCAATTGTTTTGTATTCCACAAGTAAGGCAATATATATTTATACATTTATTGGTAAATTTACATGTATGTGAGTATCGGAGTCCAGATGACTCAAATTGATACGGAATGACTTCTTTAATCGATTGCAAACATTTATGCTTTCCTCTTCAGAACTCTTTGAATCATATTCACAACTGGATGAGTAACAAGAAAGCATCTTCTCTGAATCTGAACTCTCTGAAGCCATTGTTTTGATTCTGAAGCAAGGCAGTGTGTGACCAATAGCGCCGTCACGAACAAGGGGACGGGACTTTCTGAATCTGCCCAGTTCCGAGCTCATTTTGTGGCAGTTTTGTCATTTTTATTGGTGTTTTGCATTTGACTAAAAATATCAGCCTGCGTGTTTTGGGTATTTTAGATGCTATAAAACGTTTTTCCGATGTCAGTTAGGAAACAAAAACAAAAAATAGTGTCGAGTGTCCTTTAAAGTTCACTCAACATCCAACAAGTACTATAACACAATGGTGAAAATATTAACCGAAAGGATCCATGGATCTGTCTGTTGCTTTCTATTATTTTTCTAAACACAAACAGCTTCATTGTGCTGCTATTTTCTAAATAGAACCATGAAAATCTGCTTCTTCCTTCCAGGCTTATTGACGGTGTTGCTTTTGGTTCATGTTTGTTTATTTGTTTTTTTTATTTCTCACAAGACAAGTAACCCCATCCAGCTGAAACAGGCCCCTTAGCACACCCTCTGCCCTTTGTGCTGTAAATATTCCCGTGGTATCTGTTAATGTCATTGTTGTTAACTTTCATTATTAGCCCACAAGTATGATTTGTGGCTAAAGGGTTAGCATGGGCATGTAATGTTAATATTAGCCTAAAGGTTAGCACTCTCGATGAGAATGCCACACGCACTAACGCACTCCCACGCACACACACACAAACGCGCACTATTCTCACTTCTGATTTGAGGTTTACTGAGGATGACAGCATGGCCCGCAGCTCAGCCACAGACTTTTTATACGTTTTTATAAGGAGAAAATGGAAAACAGCATTTTGTTCTGGCGGCGACTCAGTCCGGCTCCCCGCCCTGTCAATAGCGGCTCCCAATGTGGTTGCAATTAAGAACGCTGTGGAATCAGTTGCCTGTAACTCCTAATGATGGCGTGTTTACCCCGTGTTACTGATGATTCCCGACTGCAGCGTGGCTGTTTGACCATAAAAAGAGGCAGTGGGTGTCATCTCAATTTTCCAAGCCAATGTAATATTTCACTTTATTGAATCGAATTGGGGGAAAGAAATCCTTCCTCCCTGTGGTGTTAATGTGTTTACGCTGGAAGGAATCGGACTTTGTCGCCACAATGACTGTAAAACAACATATTGAAGTCTGCTGATATTCACACGTTGTACACCACAGGTGTCAAAGTCAAGGCCCGCGGGCCAAATCCGGCCCGCCACATCATTTTTTCCGGCCCGCGAAAGCAAATAAAACTTGTTAAATTCCATGATGATTGCTAAAATCTGAGCCAAAATTTCATATTTTTGGATGTCAACCACAATAAAAGTCATTATTCTTGACTTCAGATTTGAAAACAAGTTATTCATTAATTTGCTGTGTGCTCTATATGTAATATTTGAAGGGATTTAAACATTCTAATGGGTTGCCCAAATTCATAACGGCCCTCGAGAGGAAACCATAACTACAATGTGACCTGTGGCAAAAAATGACTTTGACACCCCTGTTGTACACAGTACGGTTGAATTTGGGTGATTTGAGCTTGGAAAAAGTGTGAATAAATTGTCACATCAGCATTAGTTTTTCTGACACCACCCTCCATAAAATTATAGCCGCAAACTGATTTATATTAAGTTAGTGGCATGCCAGCGCCATGCAACGTCAGTCGCTTCACACTCCGTCCACGTGAATATATGATTTTTTGTGTGTGTTTGTGTTCCTCTGGGCTGGAGACTGCTTTGAGGAAATGTGTGCCCAAATACAAAGATAACACATGAATTCAGATTAGTGCTGCATAAACATCAGATTAATCATGTTTGACCAAAAGAACTGCATTTTTTTTTCTCCTAACAGCGAGCTGAGGTGGCGCAAAGAGAGGCGGAGTCACTGCGGGAACAGCTGTCCTCGAGGACCCAAACCCAGCAGGCCGGCAGCCCGTCCGGCAAGGCCGACCTCGACACGGTAGCGTCCTTTTCACCATGCGCTTGACAGAGACATATCGACGAATTTAAGATCAACTCGGCCTTTTGCTTCAGAGGTGGTCGACTGACCACAGCAGGACTGAATTGATTACTGTTGTCATTGGTCGCCAAGGTCATTGACTAAATGAACTGGAGGACTATTTGAGACAACAGGAACAAAAACATGGACAGTTGTGCAATCGACTTTCCCCATGTACTGTATGATGTTTGAGTACAAGACAAACACTTTATTATGTATGTGTGTGTGTGTGTGTGTGTGTGCGTGTGTGTGTGTGTGTGCGTGTGTGTGTGTGCGTGTGTGTGTGTATATATATATATATATATATATATATATATATATATATATATATATATACACATACATACACATTTCGGAAGTCAATAGACAGAAATCTAGCCAGCCAGCTAGTAGATAGCCAACAACCCGGAATAACTCAAATAGAGAGAAAAGCTAGCTAGCTAATAGCCAGTTGCTAGACAGATAAGATAGTGAGGTAGCTAGATAGATAGCTAGTTAGCTGATACACTGAACGTCACTAATAAATACACAGAATTGAGTAGCATGTTTCCATCTTTACACATAAGAATGACATATTTAATTATATATATATATATATATATATATATATATATATATATATATATATATATATATATATATATATATATATATATATATATATATATATATATATATAGCTAGCTAATATAGTATATATATACTATACTATATATGTACTATACTTTACTATATATAATATATAGTATGTGTATATGTATGTATATTTATGTATGTGTATATGTGTGTGTGTGTATACACACACACACATTATATTTGCAAAACATTTTTCATTTATTGAAGGTGCACCTTATAGTCAGGTGTACCTTATACATTGGAAAATACGGTATATTTCTCTCGTGAGTCCGAATCCCGTTGAAAACGTCCGTGCCAAGGTGCGTAAGTGGAGTACCACCTGGATCAATTTTGGGGCCCATGAAAAAACAAATGCAAAACTAAAATATTAACTAAAATTGAAGTATGGAGAATTCTGTCATGAGAATGAACAACTGCGGTCAACAAATGGACCCAAAAGCCTCCTAAAATATCCATGTGTGTAACTTTTTTTTCTCTTGCTCACTCCCTCTGTTTGTATAATCATAATGTACCGACATGCAGTCAAGGCTAAAAGATTCTTGACAATCATTCCATGTTGTTTGTGGTTCCGTAAAAATGAAGGCGGTAGTACAGTATACCTGGCCCAAAGCCTGGATATAAATGCGTGGGTTGCACCCGGAAAGATAAACTATGCCAAATGTGATTGTCCAGTTGAGTTAAATGTATCTTCGGGCTGCTGAAAATGCTGTTTTGATTCTTTGCTTCCAGGAGCAAGCTGTGGAGGTGACATCCCACTCGAATCTCGAGGCGGAGCTCAGGGCAAAAGAAAGAGAGAGTGCACAGCTGGTGGAGGACGTCCAGAGACTGCAGGCCAGCCTGACCAAACTCCGAGAGACCACCAGCACCCAAATCACACAGCTGGAGCAGCAGCTCAGCAGCAAGTCCGCCATTCTCAATGTACGCACAGAAGAATTCACTGGGATCGGGGGAGGGAGGTTCTCGGGTTCAGATATTAGATTTTCTAGGTGTCCGTGTCAACATTTTCAGTCCTTTGTCATCCACAGGAACTGGAGGAGAAGCTTGTGAAGCAAGCAGACTATGAAGAGGTGAAGAAAGAGTTGGGGTAAGGACCTTGAGAACAATTCATTGTATCATTGATGTCAGTGAGGTGGCACGGAAGTATTTCCCCATTTGCAGACGAGGCCTGTAATCTGTAGCATGATGTACTCAACGTGCTGTTTTGACCTTGAAGATACGGCAGCATGTTGTGAAGTTCTTCATTTTTATCTTGTTCTTTGTAGTAAAATAATACCTTTCGCTTTATCCTCTCAGTATTCTGAAGTCAGTCGAGTTTGGAACATCAGACTCCGTGCAGGTAAAAATTTCTCGTCATGACATTACCGTATTATCCGGTTTATAAAGCGCACCAGAGTAGAAGGCGCACGCACAATAAATGGTGTGTTTTCAAACTTTCCATATACACACACTCCTCTACCTACGAACATTCGAGTTACGAACAATGGTACATATGAACATTTTTGTAGTAACATATGTAGTATTCTCTCCAGTTGTACAGGTACATATCTTTATAGAGCATATATTTTATTAAATGTTTATTTTTCACGACAAACCAATACAGGTTATTTATATAAACCTTGAACATACTTATATAAGCCTTGAACATACATTCCATATAAAATATAGCTCTGAAGAAACTTACGAACGAATTCACCTTATGAACAACCATTCGGAACGTATCTCGTTCGCAAGTTCGGGAGCGTCTGTATAGTTCAAAGGCAGAGTGTAGACTGCAAGGTTAAAATATTCCATCAATTAGGCTCCACAAATAACCTGCACAAGCCATCTGTGCACTTGATGCAAAAAGCTATCAACCCAGCTAAACAGAACACAATTGATGAACTAGGTAAAATTATCACAGAGAAAGCACCGACGAGGGATCATTCCTCAAGATGGTGAAAGAAGAAGGCTCCGTTCCTCATCATGTGTTTAATGCTGATGAAACCGGGCACTCCATTCTATCAAGCCATTAATGACCATCACAAAGGTAAATAAAACCACTTTATTATACCGTACAGTTTATTTTTTATTATAATACCATAGCACATATATTATACATATTTGTGTAGTTTTAAGGCTTAGAAAATTAGAAAGTTGAAAATTATGTTTTATGCGGACCTGGGAATGGATTATTCTCATTTTAATGGTTTCCTATGGGAAATTAATTTTTGGAATACACACTTTTCACCTTACACACTCTGTCCGGGAACCAATTAGGTTCATAAGCCAAGGTATCGCTGTCCTATAATTATTTGATAATTGAAAAAGTATGGTCAATACGAGCTTTTCAATTGTGTTTATTTATTTATTTTGGGCGGGTACAGAGTCCATTTATTTTTTATTTTTTTACTTCATCGTGGTTTCTCATAATCAGGATTCATCCAAACCTCTGGAGGTGCTGTTGCTAGAGAGGAACCGTACTCTACAATCTGAGAGCGCTGCCCTGCGCATAGCGAACGCCGAGCTTAGCGGTAAGTTTAGGAAAGTCTCACGGGAGGCTGTTCTGAGGCTGTGGGTAAGGCTGTACTTTCATATATTTCATCCAGATGCATGAAAATAACATGCATCTTGCTTCTTTTTCTCTGAGAATACTGAACACAGTGTTTTTTTTATAAAACATGTCACGTAGATTAGTTTTCTATTGAGCCCGCGTACATAACAAAGACATCTCCATCGAGTTTATTCACCAGTAGGTCAACTTTAAGGGCTATGAAGTTGCACAACAGCAAAAAACGAAGACGCGATACTATGCCCCGCCCCCCATACACACACACACACACACACAAACCGTATCAGGACCACCGCAACAGTGTTTATGGTTTTAAAATGTCATAGCTTTAGGCATGAATAGCCGAGGAGCTCTGAATTGATTAACATTCACAGTAAGGGGAGCCTACTGTCTCGCACAATCATGTTAAGTCTCAATGGTTTTGCATTTAAATAACATTACTCCCTGCGCCAATCATCGAGATGGATTCATATAGTTAAAAGATCGGGAGTTTGGGGGTACGGGGTGTGCACCTTATTTTTTTTTTTTTTACATTTGTTTGGATGAAATGTGAAAATTGAGTCAGTTGGAAACTTTGATTATAAATGTGAAGAACTGCACACGACATTTGTATTCTGTTCAGTGGTAAGTATTGTTTTCAGACTTTTCGACTGGATATTTTTAATAAACATAAGGACGTACTACAACATCTGGGACAATGGAGTTTGCAGAGTCACGACTGCGACGTGGAAGGAGGACATCTGTAAACATCTGTATGACTACTTCTTTTCCACTGTCGCCAAGGAACTTTGAGCTCCTGGGCCAAGCTCAACGGCATCAGGGACTTAGCGTCAATAGTTTTGGTTGTCCTGTTCACCCCCCCCGCCCCCTCACACCCCTTCCAGGTTGTGACTTACAAGAAAGGTTGAAATCACAAATGCATGGGCATTTTGTCTGGTGGGGGGGTTGGCAAAAAAAGGGGAAGTCTAATTCGGAAAACAATTTCAGTTAATTTTGTGTTTCTTCTCTGCTTTTTGGACCCCCTTTTTTGTCGACTCCCCCCCCCATAATGCATGGTGTGTTTGACCTTTCTTGTAGGGCCAACCGGGCGGAAAGGGACAGAAGAGTCAGCACCCAAGGAGGAAAGCTGCAACCCCACTTCTTCGCCCCCTTCGTCTCTTTCTTCCTCCGCGCATCCTCCCCTTTCTCGCACTCACACGGATACCCTCAACACTGTCCCCACAACCACCACCACCAGCAGCAGCAGCAGCGGGGAAACGCACCCCTTCACCCCCACGGGCATCGGACAGGACTTCTACTCTCCGGTTTTCCCGCTGGTGGGCGGCAAGATGGCTTTGAACTCGTTGATCCAGCGACAGCTTCTGCAGACCTTCTACTCCAAAGCTTTGCAGGAGTCGTCCGGGATCCCCAGCGGAGCTTTGTTGTTCACCCCTTTCACGCCAACTCTCAGCTCCATCCCTACCTCCACCCCTGGCTGCGGGTCCGCCGCCATCCCCCTGGCAGCCAGCAGCCCCCAGCCGCCTCCGGCTAGCCCGGACATGGCCCCTGTTAACGGGAGCAGCACCGCCGGCAGCGCCCCTTCGCCGTCACCTAGCCACTCGGACGCCACCACGGGAAGCGTTTTGGATGGCGAGGACATGGATACGGCGGAAATCGCTCGGCAAGTGAAAGAGCAGCTGATCAAGCACAACATCGGTCAGCGCGTGTTCGGCCATTACGTTTTGGGCCTGTCCCAGGGCTCCGTCAGCGAGATCCTGGCCCGACCCAAACCGTGGAACAAGCTCACCATTCGGGGAAAAGAGCCCTTCCATAAGATGAGACAGTTCCTGGCTGACGAGCAGAACATCCTGGCGCTGCGCAGCATCCAAGGCCGGCAACGAGGTTAGCGTGTGCATCCGGCGCCTCGGCCGCGTGTTGAGTATGTGTGTGTCCAGCATGCGTGTGCGCATACGTGAACAGCCCTGCACACTGCTATTGATTTGGTTGTCGGTAGGAACTAGCCTTCATATATGTCTTCTTCTTCTTCTTTCCTAACTCCCATCGTCTGTGCCACATCTGTGTGTCGTGAATGAGTTCTTAGTCACACACAGACACTCATCCCAGGAGCCTCTCGGAGCCATTGTGGTCAATACTGAAACCTTTCACAAATCAATAGCATTGATTGGTGGGAACTAGGAAAAACTGAGGTGCTGCTAACGGCGTGTAAATTCGATTAAGCTGGGCCTGCTTTTGTTCACGCATCAGGACATTTTTTTGATGGGTGATGGTCTCGCTGGTACACGGAACGTAGCACAGTTCACCACCGTATATTAACTCTTGCACTGCCATTCCTGAATTTATTCGGGATTTGAAAAGTGTGACGCAGAGCGCCATTCCCGAATTTGTTCGGGTTTTGGTTTTTCTTGCAGGGGGTGCTTAAGAAGCACTTGTCTGACTTATGGCAATGTTTTTTATTTTCCACAAAGGGCAGCAATTTCCCCTTTTTTTCACATTAGCGCTTTGTACTAGCTTCAGCAGTTGTGAACTTATTCACTGCCAGAAATGTGTCCACTCCGAGTGTCATTGTCACTCGAATTCCAGGACCCACACAATATTGAATTTTAGGACTACATAAACATTCAATGCAGTTAAGAACCTTAGACTGTCTTCTTTCATGGGAAAAAAAAGAGTTAATTCCTAAATTATATGGGTCTGGAGTTATATGAGCTTTAAATGAGGGCAGCTGTCCAAAATACAATGCAATACATACATATTTGTTTATAAAGTTAACAACAGCTCAAGCTGGAACAAAGCACTAACATGGAAAAAGGATAAAGAAAAAACATTGGCCGAGACCATGGCCAGTGCTTTATCATCACCCAAGCATGAAAAAACAAAACCCGAACAAATTCGGAATGGCACTTTACGTCATATTTTCAATTCCCAAATTAATTTGTGAATGGCAGTGAATGGGTTAAAGTGCTATATAAATCAATATGTGTGTATTGTATTTTGTACAGTCGCCCCCATTTCAAGCCCATATAACTCTAGACCCATATAACTTAGGAATTAACTATTTTTTCTGAGGAAAGAAGAAAGTCCAATGTTTCTTATGCCGCATTGAATGTTCATGTAGTCCTAAAACTCAATAATCTGTGGGTCCTGGAATTTGAGTGACAATGACAAAAACCCTGGCACTGGAGTGGACACATTTTTGCACATCGTCTGGCAGTGAATGAGTTAAAATCTGTGAAAGTTGAGCCTCGGTTAGAAAGCAGGTGTGTTGTCATTGTGTCTCGCATTAGCTAGAAGTCGATGTTGGGTTCCTGTCAGGCTGCACGTGATTTTTAGGGTGCTGTAATGTGCACTGGATAAACTTATCCCCACGTTGCTTTTTATCTCTGGGGGAACTTCATACACCAGCGTAGCCGTTAGCAAATCAACCCACAATTGCTGTAACAGAGTGTGTGGTATATTGTTTTTAACAGAGGGCTCAGGCCAGCCCCAGCTTAGCCGAGTGTTTCAGGATGTTCCGAAGCGGAGAGCCCTCTCCAATACAACTTCACACACAGGTCTGTCCCCCTTTCACACACAGATTTGAGCACGTTCTGTCCGTGTGGCATGTTTGTGTAAGGGTCAACTCTATCCGTGTGCTTGCTTAATTGTCTGTGCTTCGACGAATCATGGCTAGTTCAGCTAGCATAAATGTGCCACGATGGTAGCCGGACAAAGCCAGCATGTTCATTCTGGAGTTTCACTGGTAGTTCTACCCGTAGCAGTGTAGTGCGTTTGCATGTGCGAGCTTTGAAGGAACCAACGTCTACGATGGAGTTGCTTTAGAGATAGCAGATAGGTCTTTGTGCAGTGGATGAGAAGGTTTCTTCAGCAGTCATCTGCAGGTGAAGGTGTCGGACA
Organism: Hippocampus bargibanti; assembly: GCF_051943395.1. Taxonomy (NCBI): domain Eukaryota; kingdom Metazoa; phylum Chordata; class Actinopteri; order Syngnathiformes; family Syngnathidae; genus Hippocampus; species Hippocampus bargibanti. The sequence goes on from NC_142747.1 coordinate 16,489,152, forward strand.
TTTCACTCCTCATCCGAAAAGCTTCGTCAGTGAACTAAAAATTTGCTGACAAAGCTTTTTTGGATGAAGAGCGAAACATCCAACACCTTCAAAGAAGTACAGGTGACGGCTGAAGACTCCTTCTCATCGATGGACCACTCCTGTACGACTGAGAGCTTATACGGACGTATCTTTATGCAGTGATAAGGTTAATTAAATTAGCATTCAATGATCTCTTTGTCTCCAAATTGTTGTTTTCCCTTCCTTGTCTTAATCTCTCGCTTATTTTCTTCCCTTCCAGGTAACATCACTGCTCGCGTCCGCACTCAAGAAGCGGGTTCGGATGAGGCCATCAAGTCCATCCTAGAGCAGGCCAAAAGGGAGCTGCAGGTGCAGAAAGCCGGTGAGTGAACATCTCTTTTCACAGAAAAAAAACTGATCCTGTGACTGAAAAGAGACCTTGATAGTTTTGAAAGGCGCTTTGAAATGATATGTATTAGTATTATTATCATTTGCTAGCTATTTGCTATCTATTAGCTCTGGCTGGCTAGCTAGCTATCTAGCTAGCTGTCTATTCGCTATCTAGCTGGATGGCGATCTAGTTGGCTATCTATTAGCTATTTATTAGCTAACTAGCTAGCTTTCTATCTATTTGAGTTATTCCGGGTTGAGTGAACGCTGGCGCATGTGGCTGCCACTGCTCACCCACAGAAAAACTGATCGTGTGACTGAAAAGTAACCTTGAGAGTTTTGAAAGGCGCTTTGAAATGAAATGTATTATTATTAGTATTATTATTATCATTTGCTAGCTATTTGCTATCTTTTAGCTCTGGCTGCCTAGCTAGCTATCTAGCTAGCTGTCTATTCACTATCTAGCTGGCTGGCTATCTAGGTAGCTATCTATTATCTATTTATTAGCTATCTAGCTAGCTTTCTGTCTCTTTGAGTTATTCCGGGTTGAGTGAACGCTGGTGCGTGTGGCTGCCGCTGCTCACCCACAGAAAAACGGATCCTGTGACTGTAAAGTGACCTTGAGAGTTTTGAAAGGCGCTTATAAATGAAAAGTATTATTATTATTATTATTATTATTATTATTATTATTATTATTATTATTATTATGGCCCTCTATCAAGTCCGGAGATGTTTCTATATCCCTTGACATTGTTTATTTTCATGTCACCAGATTTGTCACATGCGCAACCCTCGTACGCCGGCCTGAAAGGAGGGGGCGTAAGCGGACTGGGAGGCGGTGGGGGTGGCGGGTCAGACGAGGCCATCCGCTCCATCCTGGAGCAAGCTCGGCGAGAGATGGAAGCCCAGCAGGCTGCGCTGGAACCCATCCTCAAAGCTTCATCGTCCGCATCATCCTTAGTGTCTCCGAGAGACCTAATGAGTTCCCCGCTCACCGCCCCCCTCCCTCCTTACAATCCCCTGGCTCTTTCCCTCAAGAAGCCTCCCAGCTCACTGTTGTCGTCGCCATCTTCCCCGTCCCCGGTGTTGGACTTCAGCTCCGGCATCAAGAGGGAGGGCAGGCCCTCTTCGGGGATCGACATGTCATCGGACGGCGCATTCAGGCAGGGTCGGAGCTCCGAGGGTTCCATACGCTCCGGGACTGCGGCGGGCGGGGTGGGTTACTGGAGAGAACAGTGGTGGAGCAGCATGCACACGGACCCTCGCAGGTCTTCGGCAGGAGATGAGAACTACAACCAGGAAGACTCCAAAGAGGTGGGGGGGGGGGGGGGGGTTACTATGTGTCTGATTTCTCTCGAGTCCTTTTTTTCTGTTTCGCCTGCTCCCGATAGTTCCACTCTGCAGCAGTTTTATCTCTGACCCATTCCCCCTTTGGTGCGCACTTTAGGGAATACTCGGTGACAGTCTGTCTCGAAACAAGCCGTGGAACAAGTTGAACCAGAGGAACCGCGAGCCGTACCTGCGCATGCAGCCGTGGCTCAATGGAGACCAGGGGCAAAACGCACACATTCAGCCAACTCAGAACCAAGGTACACAAATCCATACCTGCCAACTACTCTGGTTTTGCCGTAAAAACTCCCATTTTCATTTTCACATTCCGGGTTAATAATGAAAATGACCGTTTCCAATCAAAACAATCAATCCAAAATCGTCAAAATAGTAAGTACTGTACTCAACGTTAATTCAAAATATGAGAACAGGCGATCGGCATAGTGCTACCTGTTAGCTTCCTATAGATAAATTGTGCATGCGCATGATACGGGTCATTCCAAATCAACAAAAAGTGTAACAAGTAAAAGAAAACTACAGTCGTTTCGTGAGGAATACAGTGATGCCTCAGTATACGATCTTAATTGGTTTTCAGAAAGTGTGTGTAAGGCGAAAAGTGTGTCTTCCAAACATTAATTTCCCAAAGGAAACCATTAAAAATGAGAATAATCTGTTTCCAGGTCACCATAAAACATAATTTTCGACTAAATAATCCTTAAAACTACACAAAATATACCTTGTTCTATGTATAATAAATATGATATTGTATTGTAATTAAAGAAATAGACTGTACTGTAAAATAAAGTCGTTTTATTTACCTTCGTGATGGTCGTTGATGTAGTTGCCTCTTGATGATATCCGAATGAATTTGCTGTGATTTCTCGGCGATAATACCCTCACTCACTGTCCCCTGCTAGCTGCTTTTCATTAATCCAAATCAACAGAAATTTTTCAACCTCTTCTACTGCCTGATACCGTTGCATAGACAACACAGAAACACCCGTAGCCACACGTAGCAATGGTTGACTTAGCATACTGGTTCTGGGACGCTAAGTCACAAACGCACACCTCATTTGTGTTTTTTGATGATCTCCTTCTTCTGCTCAACCGTAATTTTCTTTAGTGTCTTCTTAGGCTTAACACTAGCCTGTGATTGGGTCTTTTTCGGTCCCATAATAGCAAAAGTTCTCCACATGATAACAAACCACGTCTGCACTCAAACAGATGGGCTGTGGAAAACTAGTCCGACAGCCACCGTCGCGCTTTTCGACCGCGTGGTTTGGTTTGTCCGACGAAAACTAGTTCGTATGCAAATTTAAAGTTCGTAAGGTGAAAAGTTCGTTAGCTAAAGCGTTCGTAAGCCGAGGTATCACTGTACTCCCAAGCATTTCCAGGAGTTAGACTTCGCTCAAGAAAAGGTGAAAATGATGCGAGTTTGAGTTTCATACCTGTCAACCTTGGCTAATAGCTGCTCGTATAAATGATTACAATTCCCGTATAAAAGTTATCGTACGCCGTACATTATTTGAAATGATAAAAAAAAAACGCTAACAATCGGAAATACAGACCGCTTACAGCGCATGCGCAGTAACCTGGATCCCGGCGTATAACTAGGCTTTTCTGGTTTCATCAGAACCAAGGTACACAAATCCTTCTACATCATGATTCACACAACCTCTTTACTCAGAAAGCCCTGATTAGAGCTCGCGGCGACTTGCCACTATCCCATCTGTCAATCACTCAATCTTCCCTCCCTCCCTCCATCCATCTTTCAGTCCCTCGCCCGATCTGACCTCAGATCCTCCCTGATAACTCCTCCCACCCCCCGCCCCCTCTACATTCACTGTGGCAGTGTCAGCCAGCAAGCTGCTGGTTTGTCATGTCATAGACAAGTTAGTGTTGCGGCGCCAGATGGCAGCTCTGTGTATGCGTGCGTGTGTATGTCTCCGTTTCTCTCTGGGGGTGTAAGCAGCAGCTAATGTACACTGACAGCTCCTCATGACTGCTCTCTTCCAGCCTGCTGAGCTGCACAGCAACACTACACAGGGCAGAGACAGGGAGATGAAAGAATGATCAGCAAGCCAAAAATGCGTCAAACTAAAAAACTTAAAACATATTTGCCGTTCCTTAAATAGGGATTAAGTTGATTTTAGCATAGCTAAAGCCCCCCCTAAAGTTGCCTGCCCGGCCTTTAAGTTGCCTGCCCGGCCATAAAGTTGCCTGCCCCATTTTTCACAACTTGAATAAATTACAGTATAAATAATAAGTATAAATGATTTTTTTAATTAAAGAAGTACCTACCACAAATGCTCCCTTGCTTAATTTATGGTAAATTTCCCTTGCTGAAGATTTTGTTCCAGTTGTCGTTTGTCGTCATGGTGCTCAATGCAATGTTTGCGTTGCGTTGTTTGCTAAAAGCCATGTGGACTCCTCTTTCTAAGCGCCTTTCAAAACTCTCAAGTACACTTTACAGTCACGGTATAATGTACATTTATGTTTTGTAATGCCATAAATTGTCTTATGGGGCTGAGGTTCTGTGCATCTACTTTGGAAAATGATATTCAAATGCAAATCCTTATAACGCTCTGGAAAGTCCGAAACACGAAACAGGCTTCTGATTGAGCTGCCGTGCCGAGTATGCAAATTGACAAACGAATGCTCGTCAAAAGAAGCTAACAAAATTTATGACGCTACAAAACGTAAACGTACATTATACCGTAACTGTAAAGTGTACTTGGGTGTTTTGAAAGGCACTTAGAAAGAGTGTGGTTTGTAGCGGTTTGCTTGTAGCTTTTGCTCTATTGAATAAAGCTTGATTTGAAAACTTTTTTTCTTAAAGAAGTCGTCGGCCACCCGGGCAGAGACATTTTGAAAGTTGTACGCCCGACGTAAAAGTTGTACGCCCGACGTAAAAGTTGTACGCCCGACGTAAAAGTTGTACGCCCCGGGCTTCTGGGCAGACGTTATTTCAAACACCGGTCTTGCCCTTTGTCTCCAAAAAGCAGAAGGTACTCCGAAAACATCAGCGAGCTGCAGCCCCGCTCCCGAGTCGCCCCTCAGCTCGGCCGAAGAGTCCGTCAACGGCCTCGCCTGCGATCTGTCGCAGTCGTCCGGGCTCAAGCCCCCCTCCGACGATCCTTCCTGTGGGGACTCGCAACCAGGCACCCCGCTGCCGATACCTGGTCATTCGGGTTTGAGCATTCAGGAGATGGTTGCGATGTCTGCTGAGCTTGATACTTATGCTATTACCAAGAAGGTGAAGGAGGTGCTGACAGACAACAACCTCGGTGAGACATTCAGAAAATCTATTTCTATTACCGAGCTCCAGGCAGCCCTTTTAGATACAGTATTTTGTTTTTTTTTTCCTCATGGTACCTACCCTACGTTATTTTTCCAAATCGATGTATATTTTTGTGCTCATTCTATAATCCCCTAAATGCCGCAAGATTGCACCAAAGCACAGACTAATACAAAAGTGGCAATTAGTGTCAAGGAAGTATGGTCAAGAAAGGAATGCACCTCTCGTGATGGGAATTCCGGCTATCTAAAAAGAACCAGTTCTTTTGGCTTGACTCACTAAAATGAGCCGGCTCTTTCAGCTCCAAATTAGCTCAGTTTTTTGTTGTTGCTTTAATTAATTTACTCCCATAAATAATGTAAAATTATGTGTGAAACGAATTACTAATGTAAAAAAATATAAAATGTATAATTTTCATATGACTTTGTATTCTTCTGAAGATACATAATGAGCTGGCTCTAATTGCCCATTCGTTCGCGAATGACCCATCACGATGCATCTCATCTCAGACATTAATGGACACACCCCTACTTAAGAACATTCGAGTTACGAACAACGGTACATACGACCATTTTTGTAGTCACATATGTAGTATTCTCTCCAGGTGTCCATGTACATATTTTTATAGAGCATATATTTTATTAAATTTTTATTTTTCAGTACAAACCGATACAGTTTACTTCTACAAGCCTTAAACTTATATAAACCTTAAACATATATTCTAGACAAAATATAGCACTGAAGCAACTTACAAACAAATTCTCATGACAAACGACCGTTTGGAACGTATCTTGTTCGGAAGTTGGGGAGCGTCTGTATAAGGCACGAATGGTGCATTTTCAAACTTTCCATATGCAGACACTCCCTTACTTACGAACACTCGAGTTACGAACAACGGTACATATGAACATGTTGTAGTAATATCTCCAGTTCTACATGTACATATCTTTATAGAGCATATATTTTATTAAATATTAATTTTTCAGTGCAAACCAATACAGTATCTAGTGTTTTCAGGGTTTTGGGTATTTAAAAAATCTATTTTAAGAAGATCGGCACATGCACCAAACCCTTGGGTATTACTCATGAATCCAGCTAGCTGGCTATTTAGCTAGCTATATGTTAGCTAGCTTCTTCTTCTTTTCCTTTCGGCTTTTCCCTTCAAGGGGTCGCCACAGCGAATCAGTAACCTCCATCTTCAGAGGTATGATACGCATGTTTGTTTTGGCCCAGCTACAAAATATAATATACAAAATATAGCATGAAAGCAACTTACAAACAAATTCATATTACGAATGAATGGAACGTATCTCATTCGTAAGTTGGGGAACGTCTGTATGTTGGAAAGGAGCTAAGTTGTTTGCTGCATTTGTAGGTTTTTGCAATTAGATAATACAAGATAATTTATGGATTATTAAGTTGTTTGGCTCATCATTTGTGGTATATTTACAATTTTTAATTATGATTAATATACACCTCTCACGATTAGGTCGGGGGACTCCCGATTTTGACCACAATACTCACTTTATAAAGCAACTATTGACACAATACAGACAGTTCATTTTTATGGTGAAAGTTTTTATTCCAATTGAATGCATAAACAAACAACAAAAGCATGTTCCTGTTTTATTTACTTGTAATTTACACTTTTGTAACACTCACATTATTTGAACACGAAAATCTCCATTTTAGAATTTCCAAAACATGTATGGGTGAGGCCACTTCTGAACTATACAACAAAAAGTCATTTTTTTTGCAAGTAAAACTAGCTTTGCTGTTTAATATTTTTATCTCCCAAATTTTTGCGCACCTTTAGAAGCAATGATTTTCTCTGACAAAGACTACTTTTCTTCTATCCCTACCAGGCCAGCGTCTGTTTGGTGAGACTATCCTGGGTCTGACACAGGGTTCGGTCTCAGACCTGCTGGCCAGGCCCAAACCGTGGCACAAGCTCAGCCTGAAGGGCAGGGAGCCCTTTGTCCGAATGCAGCTTTGGCTCCAGGACCCGCACAGTGTGGAGAAACTCATGGACATGAAGCGACTGGAAAAGAAAGGTGTGTATGAATAGCTCAAGGCTGGAGGGCGGTAAACAAAAAAAAACCAAAAACTACACACGTAGCTTCATATTTAAAGGACAACCGACGTATCCGGACAAGTTGTGTCGATAATTTGTAAAATGGCTTCAAATGACTTCTACTGAGCGTATTTTACAAAGATTCCACGGCATATAGCTATATTTTACGTTTTAAGACTCGTGCTGAATATTCCGGAAATGAGTTGGTGACGAGTCCGTACGTGACGTCACTGAAGGAACGCCCCTGACCGAAAAAAGGACACATTGTCGCAGTCCTTCCATCACGTCAATGCATTTTGCTGTGCTTGTTTGGTCTGAAAACGTCATGTTGCACCAAAAAGAGCCAGAAGAGGGCGACCAAGCTCCATATAAGGAATTTATCAGCCTGTGGAAACGGGCTGATTAATTCCTCACAGGGGGCTTCTCCGAATCTGAAGCCATTGTTTTGATTCTCCAGCAATGCAAGATGTCTTGGCGTGATGTCACGAACTGGGGGCGGGACTTTCTGAAAATGCCGAATTCGCAGCTCAATTTTTTTGCACATTTTGGACACTTTAAGTCATTTTTATTGGTTTTGCATTTGAATCAAAATATCATACTACATGTTTTGGGTATTTTAGATGCTATAAAACGTTTTTCTGATGTCAGTTCGGAAACAGAAAAGTGACGTCGGTTGTCCTTTAAATAACAACAAAGGCGCTGTGTACTTACTTGAAATTGATTTATTTGATAAACATACCGATGAAAGCCCTTTTGAATCGCGCGTGCACATCTGCACAGACGATATCCTTTGTGCAGGACGGCCGAGCATGTTGTGCAGATCACAGTCATCTTGGTGTGATGTCAGTAGCAATCAGGACGGCAGCCATCACGTCCCGTATTAGATCTGACAGCTAGGGGACCGCCGCGGGGTCTGCTTACTCACAGCCATCAGCACTCCTCTTCATCATTGTCATCATTGTAATAATCATCAGTCTATAAACTTTAATTTTTAATCTTTTTTGCCGACGTGACGTTCGTGATCCAATGGCTAATCCAATGGCCTCACGCTGACCCCTCACCACGCGATTGAGGCTCCTTTGGAGGACGAGCGCTTTCATTTCAACATCCCACCAGTCACTGGCATCATACAGTTAGATTAGATTAGATGAGCCTTTATTTGTCTAACAATGGAGAAATTTCCATTTCACAGCAGCAAAAACAAAATACAGGAGCTGCTGTAAAGGCAGACACTCTCGCGGCACCATTTTGAAGTAAAAAAAAAAATATTAACAAAAAATGTGACACAACACAGAAGACGCAGTCTTCGATCTTTAGCACTTTTTGCACCCTCTTTGTTGCGTGAAGCAGTCCTAGATGAAAGAGGAGAGGACCAAAGTGTCCTTTTCACCAGTGGATCAGAGACAGCATGGTGAAATATGCATGTCTGCTACAAGCTAAATGCTGAAAGCAAACACGAAGCTGTAGCATCCATTGACGAAAGAGATTGTCTCACATCTCCTGTTCTACGTAAATCCGCTTCAATTCCAAGCCGCGGCAGTTCCACATTCGCATCACCGCTCCTTTCTTTGCATCATCGGCACCTCAAGCTAAAAAAGCACACTCCCCCCAGAGCTGTCCAGCGATGACAGTCAAAAAGCACCGACATTCCTCCCAAATCAAAAACAGTGCTGGTATATTCGTGCTGCTGAAAAGGCGCAAACACTCAGCAGAGTTTTCTCCTTGATGAATGTCGTGGCCAAAAATGCTGAAAAAAACAATCCGTATCCGTTCCACACGATGTCACAGAATATTGGGGTTTAGGACTGCATAACCATTCCATGCAGTATAAGAAACCTTAGCATCTCTTCCTTCATCAGAAAAAAGAGTTAATTCCTAAGTTATGTAGTTCTGGAGTAATATGAGGTGCAAGTGGAGGCAGCTTTACTAAAGGCAAATGCTGCCCCCTCGTGCAAGTGAAAAAAAACATTGCCAGAGGTCTGACCAGCGCTTTATTAGCAGCCCCCCTCCTCCCGGCAAGAAAAACTGAAACCCAAATAAATTTGGGAATGGCGCTCTTCGTCATATTTTCAATTCCAGAAAATATTCGTGAATGGCAGTGAATGAGTTAATTCCTAAATGATATGGGTCCGGTGTTATATAAGCTTGAAATGAGGGTGCCTGTCCAACAGACAATGCAATACATACATATTGATTTTTTTTCCCCCTTTCTTTCCTTTCCTCTTCCTTTCATAACTTTGCTGCTGTGTTATTTCCGGGTAGAGTGAATGCTGGCGCAAATGGCTGCCGCTGCTCACCCGCACAAAAAAAATCCCGTGACTGTAAAGTGTCCTTCCGAGTTTTGAAAGGCGCTTAGAAATTCAATGTATTATTATTATGATTATTATTATTATTATTGTTATTATTATTATTATTATTATTATTATTATTATTATTATTATTATTATTATTATTATTATTATTATTATTATTATTATTACAACAACACCAAGTGACAACACAAAAACAACAACAACAGCATGGCTTGGGGGCCATTTGGCCTTATACAACCACAAATAAAAAAACATCACATTTATGTGTGAAAAGCACAAGCAGGCTATTTTGATTGCATTTTTATAGCGCATGTTTGGAGGTCACTCTCCTTTAAGCTTCATTTGGGTTTACTGACCCCAAAGTAAAGTGCCCCTGTAGCGTTCAAAAGTCCCGACCCAGAGCAGAGCCAGGAGGAAAGACACCAACCGTACTCTACAGTAACCATGTTTGATCCCTCACCTTTGCAATACCAGCCTGCGAGGTAGCAGCTTTCCCCTCTTTTTTTTTTTTTTTTTTTTTGCATTGCCCTAACCTTGCTCTAAGGGTCTCGCTTCTGCTGCCGCACGACTAATATATCTGGCAGCGTATATCAGGGGTGGACAAAATGTCAAACTAATGTGAATTTGCCGTGTACTGTTCATTTTCCGCCTCTGGTGCCTGAGCTGCAGCTGCTGTTTGTGTTGAACAAGACTTCATTGTTTCATTTTATGGGAGTTACAGTAGCACCATCTAGTGTCAGGTTAGAATAACTCAGTATATTATTGGTCTTGACTCAAGACTTATACAGTGAGACCTCAATTTACAAACTTAAATGGTTCCCAGACAGAGTGTGTAAGGTGAAAAGTATGTATCTCAAAAAGAAATTTCCCATAGGAAACCATTAAAATGGGAATAATCCGTTCCCGGGTTTCCATAAAATATACTTTTCAACTAAATAAGCCTTAAAAGTACACACAACATACCTTATTCTATGTATAATAAATGTGCAATTGTATTGTAATGAAAGAAATACACTGCATTGTATCATAAAGTCACTTTATTTATATTTGTGATGGTCATTTACGGCTTGATGGAATGGCGTTGGAGGTCGAGGTCAAAGGGAATTGCTGTTTGGAAAGAGAGGCGCATTACATGACGACTAATTAAAGAAATAAACTGTGCTTTAAAATAAAGTTTTATTTACCTTTTTGATGGTCGTCGATGGCTTATGGAAGGAGAGTCACCATCCATAAGGACTGTTGGTAACTTAACCGCTGGTGCTGTTCGGTCGTGTGCTTCCGCCGAAGATCACTCCGTCAGCCGTGGTGGGTGTGTATTATGAAAATAGTGCTTATTATAAGGTTTAATTTTCATAAATTTGACGTTTGTCAGGCAAAAAGTTTGTAAGTTGAGGTCTCACTGTATAAACTTTGTACATATACATTGTATAGTAAGGTGTTTTTAGCCCGAAAAAAAAACTATATATATATATATATATATATATATATATATATATATATATATATATATATATATATATATAAGTCTCGTTATATATATTCAAGGGAGTCCGAAAAAATATCGATATAACCGGGATCGATATATCCGACCCTGTTTGCTTGTAATTTTCTCCGTGCGTGCATAGAAATAGTATCGATATAACCGGGACTATCGATATATCCGATATCGATATAACGAGACTTTACTGTATATATAGTCAGCCGTTTTTAACGTGAAAAAAAAACGACCATGCAATACCCTAAAGCGTTTTTAGTGTGAAAAAAACTACCATGTATAGTAAGGTCTTTTTAGAGTGAAAAAAGGACCATGTAAACCAGTCTTCGGTTAAAGCCACGTGATTGTTCAAAGAACGCAGCAGTGAAAGGGGGTGGTTTAAACATTAAACAGACAGGCAGACGACAGTGAGAGTTTCAACTTTGATAGTTCAAAGGCAGAGTGTACACTGCAAGGTTAAAATATCTCATCAATCAGGCTCCACAAACAACCCGCACGAGCCATCTGTACACTTGATGCAAAAAGCTATCAACCCAGCTAAACAGACCACAATTGATGAGGAACTAGATAAAATTATTGCAGACAAAGTCCCTAGAGGGATCATTCCTCAAGATGGTGAAAGAAGAAGGCTGTGTTCCTCAACAAGTGTTTAATGCTGATGAAACCGGCCACTCCATTCCATCAAGCCATCAACGACCATCACAAAGATAAATAAAATGACTTTATTATATAGTACAGTTAATTTATTTTATTATAATACCATTGCACATTTATTATACATAAAATACGGGATGTTTTGTGTTGTTTTAAGGCTTAGAAAATGAGAAAGTAGAAAATTATGTTTTATGGGGACCTGGGAACGGATTATTCTCATTTTAATGGTTTCCTATGGGAAATTATTTTTTGGGATATACACTTTTCGCCTTACACTGTCTGGGAACCAATTAAGTTCATAAGGCAAGGTATCACTGTATATCATGTGGTCATAATATAAATTACTGCAGGTGCAAAAAATGCTTATTTGTTGACTTGAAATATTGAATTATGGCAGCAAAATATTGTGATGACAAAATAGAAATCAAGTGAGTGAGCAGTTCAGTATGGAACCATACAACCACAGGACCCCAACGATGACTCACATTCACCATTTGTAAATGTCCTACAATTATTGAACTGACCCTTTTGTTGTTTTGTCTACCCACAGCCTACATGAAGAGGAGGCTAAGCTCCTTAAGTGATGGCCATTCCGTAGACGGGGGCCTCGCGGGGCCGGACTACGTGCAAGGCTCTCAGAGTCCGGGTCCGCAGCAGCAACTGAAGAAGCCGAGGGTGGTGCTGGGACCTGAGGAGAAGGAAGCCTTGAAAAGGGCCTACCAACAGAAACCGTATCCCTCCCCCAAGACCATCGAGGAACTAGCCTCTCAGCTCAACCTGAAGACCAGTACTGTTATCAACTGGTTTCATAATTACAGGTCAGCATTTTGAGGACAATCATGAGCAATTTAAAGGACAACCGACACCTCCGGCGGACAAGTTGCGTCCATAATTTGTAAAATCACTTCAAATGACTTCTACTGAGCGTATTTTACAAAGATTCCACCGCATATAGCTATATTTTACGTTTTAAGACTCGCGCTGAATATACAGAAAGTCTTGTTTTCGAGTTGATGACGATGCCTGACGTGACGTCACGGAAGGAACGCCCCTGACCGAGAAAGCGACACACAATGCATTTTGGGTACTTTATTTGGTCTGAAAACTTCGTGTTGATCGTGTTGATGGCGAAATTAGAAGGATTCCTGAATAAATTCGGGAATGGCAGTGAATCAGTTAATCCTTTAATAATAATAATAATAATAATAATAATAATAATAATAATAATAATAATAATGATAATAATAATCATGAATAATACGTCTGTGTAAGCTCTCAGTCATACAGAAGTGGTCCATCGATGAAAAGGTTTCTTCAGCCGTCATCTGTGCTTCTTTGAATAATAATAATAATAATAATAATAATAATAATAATAATAATTATACATTTAATTTCTAAGCGCCTTTAAAAACTCTCAAGGTCACTTTACAGTCACAGGATACGTTTTTTTCTGTGGGTGAGCAGCGGCAGCCACACGCGCCAGCATTCACTCAACCCGTAAGTAACTCAAATAGCTAGATAGTTATCTAGATAGCTAATAGATAGCTCGCTAGATAGTCAGCTAATAGATAGATAGCTGGCTAGATAGCCAGCTTGCTAGATTCATTATTAATTAAGTCACTTAATTATATAGCAAATATATAATGATATATGATATATATAGCTAGCAAATATATAGCTAATAGCTAGTGAATAGATAGCTAGCAGCTAGCGAATAGATAGCTATTTGATAGCTAATAGATAGCGAATAGATAGCTAATAGCCAGCGAATAGATAGATATTAGCCAGTGAATAGCTAATAGCTAGCGAATAGCTAGCGAATAGCTAGCGAATACATACATAAAATGCTATTGTGAGGCTACACAAAATTAGCATCCAACTCTAAATTAGACTTGTCGACATATTTAACAAGTGTGTGTAGTCACATAACAAGTAAAATGTCCTCAAGGACTAATGTCCAGCGTCTCTTCCAGGTCACGTATTCGGCGAGAACTCTTCATTGAGGAAATCCAGGCAGCCGGAGGTGTCGGACCCGGCAGCGAAGGGGGCTCCCCTTCGCTCCGCGGTTCCAAATCAGGTGAAGGGGACAGCTGCGACGGAACCGAATCAGAAGGCACAGTGGAGGCACGGCAGGTATTCGGATCAGGCCTGGAGGATCACAGAAGCTCGTATAAAGACCACGACATGGAGGCCGATTCTGAGGCGGGGGTCTCGAATAATTCCCCTTCCCAGATAGACTGCATCCCGCCCAGCTCCAGCTGCGTGCCGGGCGGACTCGGGCTCTTCGGCCTCATGGAGGCAGCCCCCGGCAGCTCAAATATCCCGGCGTCCGGTCCGGCAAGAAACCCCAGGGACAACAATCTGCGCAAGAAGAAAGCAGCCAACCTCAATAACATCATCCACCGGCTGGAGAAAGCCGCTAGCAAAGAAGACCCCTCAGAATGGGAGTTTTAGCCCTCTCCCCCTTTTACTCTGAGCATCCTTTGCCCCATCTTTGTCTCATAACCTCACCGCCTCGAAACCTTGGACCCCTTCCTCCTCTGTTCCCATTGGAGAATGGACACAGCCAAAGTCAAGCTCAGCAGCCATTTTTACAACAGCTTTCCCATAAGAGGAAAAGTGTGGTTGGGGGGAAAAAAAAATACTGAATACCTAGAAGAACAAAAATAACAGAGCTTAATTGTCTCTCCTGATTTTTTTTTTTTGTATACTGAGAAAAGCACTTAACCGTCCTGCTGGCCTCTGGCCCTGCTGTACCCCCCACCCCCCACCTCCCTTCCCGTATCACCAGCTACTGGTGCGTCCTAAGCTGGGGTCTGACCCGCAGCCGGGCAGTAAAACCTGGACTGGGTAACGACAGGCGAGGCCTGTCGCCGCAGCTGTTCCAGTGATACACACTGCTCGATGCTAAATAAGAGACAGGAATTCTCACTTTGTTCAAGGAGACTCCCCCCCCCACCCCCCACCCCTCGCTCCTCTTCTCACCTCCCAAATATCCACAAACCTCCCCTCACTCAGTGAGACGCCTCGTTTTTTTTCCACACTGTAGAGTGACTGTTACAAAACCCCTTTGCCTTTTTCACTCACTTGCGTGCGTGTGTGAGCGTGTGTGTGTTTTTTTCGTGTCTGTTTAGGGGTTGAGTCAGTGTGTTCTCCATACGAGTGTGCTGAATGGCAGCACAAATCGTTTTTTTTTTTATATTTCACTCCTACACACTTAAAAAAGGGTTACACACCTGAGCTGCCATGGATATTGATGTATGAACTTCGACCTGTTGTGTGCACCCTATTCTTCTATTTCTGTCCTGCTGACAAGCCATGTGATGGCCAGGAGGATCATATCATAATTGCAAACACATATTCATCTGGAAAGAACGGAGAGAAGGAAGCCAATAGGTCCTTCTTGATGCATGAAGGACCACCTCATTCTTTTGTTTTTTTTTTTTTTAATTAATATTGCAATTTGGTTGCCGATAAGAGATTGCACAGTCTTCTGACTCTAAAAATAACAACATAGGGAATTTTTAGAAAGGAGTACAAAATAAGCAGACGATAAGAGTCGTAAATTACTGTTGTTTTTTTTCTTTAAAAAAAAACAAAGAAAGACAATTAGGATGGAATAATGTTGCATTTTCAAATACGATACTGATCACTTCACATAGTACTGTAGCCGATATTTGTCTCTTGCTTGTAGTTGTCTTTTTTTCTTTTGTAGGTTGTGCTCGTCACAATTTGCCCTACTAACTGGATGCGTGAGTGTGAGTGCGTGTACACGCGCGCTCACCACCAGCTAATTTCCTGTTCACAAACGCATTCTTTTTTATAGGCCAAATCAGGAAGTATGTGCGTGTGTATCAGTCAGGGTCGAGGTCAATTCACTCAGAGTTCAATTTACAAATGTTATCAAGCTCCTGATGATAGGATGTATTGTTTTTCTTGTTGTTTGTTTGTTTGTTTTTTGCAACGTACAGTACTTTTTAGTTCAAAAGTGAGTTCACTCCAACGTGATACTATGAGTCGTTACCATACCTGCTAGCTACTCCGCTTTTGCCGGAAAAACTACGGGTTTTCATGATCCCATTCCGGGTTACGGATTAATCATGAAAATTACGGTTTACAATTTGTCAGTTTATACGTTTCCCACGTATTGTATACGTTTTTTTTGTTTTTCATTTCAAATAATGTACGACGTAATACAACTTTTATACAGGGGAAAACAATACAATTGTGAACCGATTTTACAAAGACCATTTCGGCTCAAATCCAGTTCGTCTCAACTGCTGGTAGCAAACGACAATAATGCCGCTACTAATAATCCCTACTATTGTCACGGCAAAGCAGCAAAAGTAATCATCAATTGTACTGTATATACAATGAGACCTCAACTTACGAACTTAATTGGTTCCCAGACAGAGTGTGTAAGGCGAAAAGTGTGTATCTCAAAAAAACAAATCTCATAGGAAACCATTAAAATGGGAATAATCCGTTCCCGGGTTTCCAGAAAAATATACTTTTCAACTAAATAAGCCTTAAAACTACACACAACATACCTTATTATATGCATAATAAATGTGCTATTGTATTGTAATGAAAGAAATACACTGCATTGTGTCATCAAGTCACTTTATTTACATTTGTGATGGTCATTGATGGCTTGATGGAATGGCGTTGGAGGTCGAAGGTCAATGGGAATTGCCGTTTGGAAAGAGAAGCACATTACATGAGGACTGTAATTAAAGAAATAATGTTTTATTTATCTTTTTGATGGTCGTTGATGGCTTATGGAGGGAGAGTCACCTTCCATAAGGACTGTTGGTGCTGTTCGGTCGTGTGCTTCCGCCGAAGATCACTCCGCCAGCCGTGGTGGGTGTGTATTATGAAAATAGTGCTTATTATAAGGTTTAATTTTCAGAAATTTGACATTTGTAAGACGAAAGGTTTGTCAGATAAGGTGTTTGTAAGTTGAGGTCTCACTGTATTTTTAATTGCTGCCTACAGTCAGATTAATAAAAGTATAACGTGCGCGGTACAATGTCTGTATTTTTGCTTGCGTTAGCGGTTTTTTAGAATTTCAAATAATGTACGGCATACTACAACTTTTATATGGGAATTGTAATCATTTATAAAGGCAACTACTAGCCAAGGTTGACAGGTATACCAATAAAAAAAAAAAAAACACTTAAATCCAAAATAGTAAGTACTGTACTCAATTCAAAACACGAGTACAGGCAATCGGCACAGTGCTCGCTAGCTGTTAGCTTCCTGAATTGTGAATGCGCCTGGAACGGGTCATTCCTGGAATCGAGAAATAAGAGTTAGCGTCGTTTTTAATCATTGTCATGTAATGGCATCTGCCGGAGAAAAATCAACAAAAAGTGTGAAAAGTCAACGAAAACTAGTCGTTTCGTGAGGAATACTCCCAAACATTTCCTGGAGTTAAAACTTCGCTTACGAAAAGGTGAAAATGACACGAGTTTGGGTTTTATACCTGTCAATCTTAGCTAATAGATGCTCGTACTGTTAGCTTAAAATGCCTTTATAATCGTAAAGAAAATAAAAAATAAAAGTTATAGTACGCCGTATAATTTAAAATGATAAAAAAAAACGATAACAAGCGGAAATACATGCGCAGTAACCCGGACCCCGGTATATTCAGTTTTTCGGCTTTTAGAAGTTGGCAGGTATGTGTTACACTCTCTTCCTGTCTTTCTTGCATCTGGGGACTCAATTCTACTGTATACACTACAAATTTAAAAGCATATCACCTCGTCCTCTTCCCACACAAGCCCTCAGTGCCTGTCAGACCACTGCCTCCCCTTTGTGTGTGTGTGTGCGTGTGTGTCTATTTCCAACGAGTGTGTGGTGTTTTTGTATTTCGTACCTACTTGGCACACACTACGAGTGCACAACTGACACCCTTCTTTTGAAGCTGTTTGAAGCGTTACCATTACATTAATCTTCTCACCACATAGTTTAAGACGATGATTTTACTGTAGCTCAGTTGTATTGCTTTTTTTTTTTTTTTTTTTTTGCATTTAGTTTTGATTTTTATTCTGCTTATTTATAGGTGCTGTAATTTTTTTCATTTAATGTCTTATCATTTGGGTTGACTATTTTGTAAGGGATTTATTATACTGTTCCCGAGGGCAAGTAACATTTTTACTAGACGTTATAGACTGCCGGCAGTATTTGGTTAATATTTACAGAGACGTACTAGTTCTCGTTTGTTTGTATATTCATGAATCCAAAATGTTTTAGTGTCATTTCAATACCTTTTTATGAGTCATGCGTTTGCCACACTTCGCACCCCCCCCCCCCCCCCCCCCCCCCTCGCCAAGCTTTTTCCGAACAGCCCCCAAATGGCAAGCTCGAGAACCCCTCCTCCCCCCCAAAAAAAAAACAACAACAAAATACAGTAAAGTCTCGTTATATCGATATTCTCGGGAGTCGGAAAAAATATCGATATAACCGGACTATCGATATATCCGATCCTGCGGCATGTAAATTTTCTCCTTGCGTTCATAGAAATAGTATCGTAATAAGCAGTACTATCGATATAACCAATATTGATATAACGAGACTTTACTGTATCAAGATGATTTGCGAGCATATCTCCCTCTCTTGTTACTTGACTGTCATTTTTTTTTTTTGCGGCCGTATCTCGGACAAGATCGTCTCTCGCTAGAATTCACCCCCTCCCCCCCCCTCTTTCATCGCTCTTAACTTGGTGATCAGGCCCAAGCATATACTTGTTGTCAAATAGGTCAAATGAAATCACCCGAAGATGAGAATGCATTTTTTTTTAAAAGCGGTCATATCTGCCAAATTGAGATTAGACAAGTTCTACCAGCTGGCAGGTGTCTTGAGGCCACCCAGCCTATGATTATGCAGAATTGTAATCTATAGCAGTCCGTACAGCAAAGCACTTATTAGGACAGGGTCTATAAAACACTACACCGGAATTACCATCCCAGGGTCCTGGGAAATCGATGCCTTTTGTTTGTGGAAGTGTTTGGAAAAAAACAAAAACAAGCACGGACTGAAACACTAAAATGGAAACAAATGTCGTCTGTTTGAACTCAGTCCTTACACATAACTAAGTAACGTGAACATGGTGTGTGTAGATATAATTAGTAAGCACCTGATTTTGTTTCTATCCGTAACCCTATTCCCAAATCTTGCCATTTTCTTACCCCCCCACTGGTTCATTGACGACAAGGTTTCTTCAGCCGTCATCTGTACTTATTTGAAGGTGTCAGGTGTTTCACTCCTCATCCGGAAAGCTTCGTCATCGAACTCAAGTTGTGCTGGTAGCTCTGGCCCTATATATATATATATATATATATAGCCTTAATGTCCAGAGGTGGCGGTGCCAGACCTCTGCTCTGAAAGTTCTTTGCTCTAAGGTTGGGGGGGGGGGGGAGCAGTAGTCTACTCCCTGAAGCTAATCTCATTACTTAGTCATGCTAATGAGGTGATACCAGAGCGAATGGGGCAATCAGGGCCAAGCATAAAATATATTCAGACAGAACAAAAGAAGTAATCGGATTACCTTCAGGGTGTAGTCCACTGCTCCCCCCCCCCCAAATATTATATTGTTATCGTTGGGTTTGTGTATGAGGTGGGGGTGGGGTGAGTTTCAATTTGGATCGTTCCTACAACCGACTTCTTAGGCAACATAGGCTTAGTTATGCTGTTGAGGTGATACCAAATCAAATGGGGCTATCAGGCCAGTCATAGACCCCATAATCAGGCAGGACAATAGAAGTAATCAGTGTAGCCGCAGGGAGTAGTCCTCTGCTCCCCCTAACCTGAGAGCAGGGACCAATCATAGCAGAATCTGGCACTGCCACGTCTGAACAGTAGGGATATATATATATAGGGCCAAAACTACCAACAAAAGATTTTAGTTCGCTGACGAAGCCTCTTGGATAAGAAGCGAAAGGTCCGACAACTTCAAAGAAGTACAGATGACGGCTGAAGAAACCTTCTCATCGATTACGGTTGGGTTGTTTGATTTGTTTTTTATTTTTTAACAAAAAAGTACCAACATTTTTCTCACCGTTTTAACCCCACGGACATTATATGGACAAAGTATCGGGATACTTCCAGGCAATGAAAATAGTCAATAATGTGGAGTTAAGCAATTTTAAAGACATTCAACTACACTAAAACAACTTCTGTGGGCAGAAAGCATCACGCTGGCAACAAAACTAAGGATTGTTAACTCATTCACTGCCACATGTGTCCACTCCAGTGCCAGGGTTTTTGTCATTGTCACTCGAATTCCAGGACCTACAGAATATTGAGTTTTAGGACTACATGAACATTCAATGCAGCGTAAGAAACCTTTGACTGTCTTCTTTCAAAAAAAAAAAAAAAAAAAGTTAATTCCTAAATTATATGGTCTGGATTTATATGAGTTTGAAATGAGGGCGGCTGTCGAAAATACAATGCAATACATACATATTGGTTTATATCGCACTTTAACAACAGATGAAGCTGGCACAAAACGCTAACATGGAAAAAAGGGAAATGCTGCGTCTTTGTGGAAACGAAAAAAAAAACATTGCCAGAGGTCATGGCCAGCGCATTATCGGCACCCAAACAAAAAAAAACAACCTGAACAAATTCGTGAATGGCGCTCTCTGTCATGCTTTTCAATTCTAGAATAAATTCTTGAATGGCAGTCAATGAGTTAAAAGCCGACAAAAACAAACGTCCTTGGATCAGTTCTTTTCAAAATGGCAGGCAAAAACAATTTCTGAGAGAGAGCAAAAAACAAACAAACAAGAATGCAGTTAAAAGAGCATCATTTTTATTCTTTACCATCTTTTAAAAGTGACTTGTGCCATGTGTCTCACTACTTTTGTCCATATAGTCAAACCTGGTCCAAAATGCGCTGCATTTAAAGGACAACCGACGTCCCTTTTTTGTTTCCTAACTGACATCAGAAAAACGTTTCATAGCATCTAAAATATACCTGCAGTATGATATTTTTATTCAAATGCTAAACACCGATAAAAATGACTTAAAGTGTCCAAAATCTGCAAAAAAAATGAGCTGCGAATTGGGCATTTTCAGAAAGTCCCGCCCCCAGTTCGTGACGTCACGCCAAGACGTCTTGCATTGCTTGTGAATCAAAACAATGGCTTCAGATTCAGAGAATATGCTTTCTTGTTACACCTCCAGTTATGAATATGATTCAAATAGTTCTGAAGAGGAAAGCATACATGTTTGCAGTCGATTAAAGCATTTATTCCATGCCATTTTGAGACAACATTGGGGAGAAACGATTGCCAGAAAAGAGGCACAAAATGGCGACCTCCTGTGGCCACCTCCGTTTCCACAGGCTGATAAATTCCTTATATGGAGCTTGGACGCCCTCTTCTGGCGGCTTTTGGGTGCAACTCAAGGTTTTCAGACCAAACAATACAGCAAAATACATTGACGTGATGGAAGGACTGCTACAGGGGGCGTTCCTTTTGTGACGTCACGTACGGACTCGTCACCAACTCAAAAACAAGACTTCCTGAATATTCAGCACGAGTCTTAAAACGTAAAATATAGCTATATGCGGTGGAATCTTATTAAAATACGCTCAGTAGAAGTCATTTGAAGCCATTTTACAAATTATGGACACAACTTGTCCGGAGACGTCGGTTGTCCTTTAAAATCAAGATTTTACCATCACAAAAACTTTTTTCTTCCCACCGGCCCATGACCGCACAACACATCTCATATCTCTATTGTAACTTTTATATTTAGCACTTAACTCATTTCACCCCCCCTTCCCCCCTTACAAAAATCACATTGGATCATCAAAATGTGTGCCTTTAACTGCCAAGCAGGGCACCGAAATGTTGTGATTATCGTCAAGATGTCTGGGTGTGGACCTTGTCGTCTCTGATCCACAACCCCCTAAACTCCTTTCACACAAACACATGACCTGTACTTCTCTCCTGGAGAAGTTTGCTGGAAAATGATGAGCTCGTGTTTTTGTTCATGACTGACCCATTGGGAAGCTTTATCAAACTGTTACCCCCTTCGCCCCCTTCACACACGCACCTCACCTTGACGTTGTACATACAGGGTGACCCAAAAAGATGCGTAGCCATGAACATTTCAATTGTGGCTTTTATTAAAAAGCAATTTTGTTCCAATTACAACCACACGTTATGCAGTTTATAATAATAATCATAATAATACATTTCATTTATCAGCGCCTTTCAAAACCCTTAAGGTTACTTTACAGTCACAGGATAAGTCTTTCTGTGGGTGAGCAGTGGCAGCCACAGCCGCCAGCGTTCACTCAACCCGAAAGTGACTCAGATAGAAAGCTAGCTAGCTAGCTAATAGATAGCCAATATCCAGCTAGCTAGATCGCTAGCCAGCTAATAGATAGCGAATAGCCTGCTAGCTAGGCAGCTAGCTATCCAGCAAGCTAGATAGCTTCTTCTTTTCCTTAAATAAATAAATACATAAACCTCAGTAATTATAAATCAACAAAGAAAAGAATCCAATCCATCCACCCAAATAGAAAGAAAGCTAGCTGTCTAGCTAATAGCAACATAGCTAATAGATAGCCACTTACATGAAGGAATTCGTCGAGTTTCATCAGACGCCAGCCGTACCTCTTTCGGAGAGGTGTCGGACGGCCTGCTCCTTACCAGCACAACTTTAGTTCGCTGACGAAGCTCTTTGGATGAGGAGCGAAACGTCCGACGCCTCCAAAAGAAGTATAGATGACAGCTGAAGAAACCTACTCGTCCATGATTCAGATTATGAAATGACATTACTATTCACCAGTTTCCGCTATTTCGGTCAATTTTTAGTCCATTTATGGCTTTCTCAAGATTTGTTCCAAATGTCCACCATTTCATTGCAAGCAAACTTGAAACACAATAAGACGACCAATCGCATAAAAACCCATTGTTGCAAAGTATTCAGGATTGAGAATCAGAATATATAACAGAACGACACTTTAAAATTAAGTAATTGATCTACCTACCACAAATGCTCCCTTGCTTAATTTATCGTAAATATCTTTTGCTGATGATTTTGCTCCAGTTGTCGTTTGTCCATACACTTCTCGGCAGGTTGCGCAGTGCTATATTTCCGTTGCGTCGTCTGCTGCAAGCCACGTATACTCCTCTTTCCACCATGCTCTCAATGTACATTTTGTAGCGTCATAAATTTTGTTAGCTTCTTTTGAGTCTTTCTTCTGGGGCTGAGGTTTTGGCTTGATTCCTAAGCACTTATCCATTTTTCTTGTGTTCTCTGTGCGTCTACTTTTGAAAATGATATGCAAATGCACCCGGAACCACGAAGTTATTCGATGCAGGCTTCTGATTGGCTGCCGAGTATGTCAATTGCCAAACCAACCGAAATTCCAACATTTCAAAACGAACGAAAGTTTCAAAATCGGAATAAAGCAAACGTTTGATTAAAAAAACATATATTTCGTTTTTTTCTTTTTCTTTTTTTTCTGGAAAAAGTTGTCGGGCACCCGGGTAGAGAGGTTCTGGAAGTTGTACGCCCGGCGTAAAAGTTACACAGCTCGGGCATCGGGAACGAAATGGTGGACATATGGAACACATCTTGGGAAAGTCATAAATTGACTAAAAATTGACCGAAATAGCTGAAACTCTGGTGAATGGTCTTCCATAAATTGAATAATGTGTGGTTATAATATGAAATGAATAGCTTTTTAATCAAAGCCACAATTGAAATTTTCATGGGTATGCATCTTTTTGGGTCACCTTGTACCTAACAAGCAGAATGAAGGAAGGAAGCACGCCGAAAAAAACAGCAGACACTGTAATAACACTGAATTATTATTCATAGGGCATTATTGTTATTATTTTTTTAACGTTTTTGTTGGGTTTGTGTTCTTCCTTCTGTTCCGTGTCAGGTTCGCTGTGACGTCACTGCAGGTATTGAGATGACGTGTGCCAACTATTTTGAGGGAAGATAAATTGTAAATAGGAGTCGGGGGTTAAAGTAGCTACAGGCGTCACTTAGTGTCACAGAGTGCTTTTTTTTCTTTTGGAAGGTAAGACGGGAGAAGGGACGATTCAGGACTTTTTTTCCATGATCCACAGATATTTTTCTACAAATTTAAAAAGATCCAGATGATTCTATACACTGTTGAATAACATTGTAAAGGTGTAACAGATGCTGTATATCATATCATGTTGTCTGAAGTCGTAAAGCTTTACTGTATGATCTGTTTTTGAAGTAGTGCTTTTTCTTTCTTTTTCTTTTTATATTATTGTAATGGAAGCCTGGACAGCAGCACTGGTCACCCTATTCAGGAAAAAAAAATCTTTAAAAAAAAAGACAGAAAGAAAAACCTCAAGATGTTTTTTGTAATAATATTAATACTTTTAGAATATATCTTATGAAGTCTTTTTTTGTTTTGTAAGGAATCACTTTTTTTTCCTCCTCTCCTCACTCAGCGGTGCTGTACGCATAGCACACACGTCGTTAGTGGTTACGCACCTAAATACAGCACAATACACATTTTCTTCACTTTGCTTGTGTGTTTCCTTTTTGATTTAATTTGGTTATTTCCTCGCTTTGTTTCCAAGCGTAACATTTCAACGTAACACACAAAAGAGGAAGCAAAAAAAAAAGCTAAATAGCGATGTAGTTGTCCACCTTTATTTGCTCCCTTTACGTCTCTCGTCACCCCCCCCCCCCCCCCCCCATCCTGTAGCTTCCTCTACACTTTAGACTGACAACCAAATGACCCCCCCCCCCCCTCCCTTACAACTTTGGAAAGCTTTAAGATGCTTGTTGAGGCTTTATGTTATTATTTTTTACACCTTATCAACAACGCGGAAGTAATAACGCTTTTCCCCCACTGCTTAAAAGTGTGTGTGCTGTGCATGACTGTAAAAGGGACGGTTCACCTTTCCACCCCTCCCCCCACCCCATTTTTCAGCACTTCCGTCACTCCCAAAATGCTATTTTTTTGTCCTCCATTTTTGTTCTCATTTGTTTCTTCATGTATCATCGCTTTCTTTATATCTATTTACTAAACGTATCATGTTTGTTCTCAGCACTGTAAGACAGCCCCCCTCTTACCTCCCCTCCCCCTTCTACAACATTTGAAAAGCAATATCACTGTATGAAACGTTCACAATGTATTTGTTATGATTGACATTTGATTCATTCATCATCATTATTATTCACATGCACCCTAGGTGTGATAATTGAAGTAAATCTCTTTTATACAAATACTATAAGTGTGCTGTGGAGGTTTGTCGTTCAAGTATTCTCAGAGAAAAAAAATGTTACTTTTCAAGATGTTACACTGTTTATGTCAATCACAGCCTTCCCACAGGTGAGTTCCTTCCGAATAAGACAAGTTACAAATCCAGATGTGGGGTGGCGAAAAAAAAAAGACCTTTTCTAATCCTCCCCCCAGGTTGCAACGCCGAGCTTCGGGGGGAGTTTTCCGCCGCTGTGCGGATCAGCGCGGAGCAGAAGGAGTTGATCATGAGGCTGGAGCATGACCTGAGTACAATCCAAGCCATGTCGTCCCTGCCTCGTCCGGGTGCCGAGGGGGCCGAAGTCATCAACATCCCCGAGCCTATCAAAGAGGCCACCGCCATGTTTGCTGGTCCGTTTGTATGCGTGATTGCTCATCACTTATGATTTTCACGAACTGGGGGAGCAGTGACAGGCTAACCGCTACGCTAACGCTAACATCTTTTCAAATACAATGACATTCTGCTATAGTTGTCGGTGATGCGTCATACGAGTGACTCCTTTAACTCATTTAACTCATTCACTGCCAGACATGTAAAGAAAATGTGTCCACTCCAGTGCCAAGGTTTTGTTTTGTCATTGTCACTTGAATTATTGCACCAGCA